>NC_060140.1:674440169-674743762 GCF_021461385.2 Schistocerca piceifrons | reverse complement strand
CCACTCATTCCTAGTCTAGAAAATATGGCGATATGTACTTCCATAGATGGAACCAGCCTGTATGCTTCAGTGCCCTCTCAGTTCTCTGTTCCCTCTGCTATCGGAGCTCAACGACTCTTCAGCTGATTTCTAGCTGAGTGTCAGACAAAGTGAAAGCAGTGTTAACACAAAAATTCCTCTTTTGGCGTCGTACAGAGCGTGATGCGCCCTGTTCTACACTTGATGCTGGTTCACAGGAGAGTCCTCAAAGTTATCGGTATTGTATCTTTCGTAGCAAACTATCCCCCACCTGTGTTTTTTGTGCTTCATATCACGGCTTTTTCTGACCAATGGGAGCATTCCTTTCATCTTGTGGAAACTGCCCCTGACAATTGCAAATGGCCTACCTTTAAACTGTGTCTAACCATCGCCATTTTTCTCCATCTGCGTTTATCTCACCAAATCGGACATTTTGTTCCCGCTCCTGACGCCTTAAAGTTACATGCATACAGGACGAGTGTACCATGGGCCTTTCACGTAATCAACTGCGTCAGTGGTCTGTCTGTAGCGATCTGGAAATTCCCCGACATAGTTTTCTAAAGAATTTCTCCGTCGCAAGCAGCACTGGGCCGCTACCTGCTCCCCTCGATATATCGCCCAGCGCTTTCGTTGTCCCTGTCGCCGCAGGTCACCAACCCCTGTTAGAAGCCATCCGTTGTACATGGGCCATGATGGCACAACTCGTATCTACCCCTCCAGCAGCTTTTTTTACCTTTTGCTCAATGACATGCAGGATTTGGGTTCTGTGTATTAATACTGTCGAATCGAGTGTTATCCCTTTGCATTACATACAGTACATATTGATAGGCAAATCTGCTCACTATCGGCATAGTATGTCAAGATGACATATCCTTCTACTTGTTATGCCGTATAAAAACTCATGTAAGGTTCGAAATTAACATTCATTCATGCTGCCACCTTACACCCTTTTTCAATTACAGGTCAGATGTCTTGTGGATATGTTATGTGCCTTTAATGCAGTGGCTTCCATTGCTTTCAGCATACTCATGCCCCTGATCATTGCTACTTTATGTACCTTCAATCCACGAGAGATAAATAATAAACTTCCACACTTGAACCGTGAATTCGGTAACTTATTTGAAATACTCGTTTTACTGAAGTCCAACTGTTCTCAGTCTAAAGACTGATTCGAGCACCAAAGTGCTTTACTGGATATGGTCCTTCTGTATGTGAAAGTCTCTAGTCTTCCACAGCCCTTTTCATAGACTTACACAGCCATTCACTGTGGAGTTCAAACCAGTGTACAACATGCGATGTGAATATTTTAAAAATCTTTTTTCGAAGATAAAGGGACATGTAAAGTGCATAGGGAATTGTAGGACTGAATGAGGTTTGAATTTTTAACCTCTGTAATTTTTAAAATAATGTATTTCGATCTTCCTCCTCCACTAAGATTCGTCCCTTCATGTCTTTTTACAACCCTATGTTATAATTGGATTTTACTTATTATGTCTCTTACTAAGGAACGGATACTCTATAGACTTTTCAGTCTAGATACTAGACTCCAGTTTCAGGCTTGATTTGAACAAATGGTTTTGTTTGGTTTTGCAATGGCCCGAAGTATACATTCACATAATTCTGTGATGTAAAAAAAGTAAGAAATGGTGCACACAATATTGTGTTAGAGATTAACAGAGATCTGAACTTCCTGAGTTTAAGTTCACTTACTGAAATCAGTCAGAGGCGTAGAATTTGAAATTTATTTACTTATTTTACTTTGTGTAACGCATTTTATAAGTCGACAGATCCTATGAACGTGTCTTTATTTTTCTTTAGTTTTGCTTCAGTTATCAATTGCAACGTTAGGATTACCTCTGTGGTGGCCTTACCTTTCCCAAGGCAAAACTAATTGTCAACTAACATATCCTCAATTTCCTTTTCCATGCTTCTGTATAATTCTCTCATCAGCAATTTGTTTTTTAATAGTCTTTTCATGAAACTACCAACCATGTAGTATTTCCTAGATTCAGAAACTTTTATGAGCTCTTCAGTTTTAGCCGGTGCCTAGAGGGAGGGGTGAATGGAGGATCAAACTTCTGATTGGTGTTTTGATACTTTACAGTTCCCTCATCTACCATGTAAGTTGTTCTTGTCGATGTTTGTCACGTCCTTTTCTCGCTGAGTCTTTGATGAACACCCTCATTTCGTAGCAGATAACACACCTGAAACCCTTCAGCTTTCATTTTATCCGGTTTTCTTACAGTCCATGGTCACTGTCGTAAAATTCTGATTAGGCAAAAAGACTTCCTTATGTGAGTAATACACTCGTTGGCTCCTAATCTACCTTCGTGTGTTCTTGTTTCGTCCGTCATGTTTAATTTTGCTTCCAGGATAGCAGTGTTCCTTAACTTCGCCTAACTCGTGGTCTCATATTTTGATGTTAATATTATTGCTTATCTCGTTTATGCTACTGCTCTTTACCTTCGTCTTTTTTTTTTTTTTTTTGCTCTCAGTCCATATTTCGTGCTCATGAAACCGTTCAGATTAACAGACCATTCAGTTCTCTCCTTACTTTGACTGAGGACAACAATTTCACTAGCGATTCTTATCATTTACATCCTTTCACCCTGTATTTTAATCGTAATCTTAATTTTTTTCTTTATTTCTTCCGTTGCTTCTTCAGTTAATAGATTGAATGGCAGTTAGAAAGATTACGTTCCTCTCTCATACCATATCTAATCCGAGCATTTCGTTCTCGGCTCTTCCATTCTTGTATTTTCCATCTCTGTTGTTATACATACTGTATAATACTCTCTTACCAGGCAGCTTAGAACTGTTTTCCTAAAAATCTCGAACATCTTGAAGAACTTGATCTCGTCGAACATTTTCTGCAGTTCGAGAAATCCTATTAATGTGCCTTCATTTTTCTTACGTCTAGCTTCCATAAACAAGCACAACATCAGAGCTGTACTCTGGTGACTTTATCTTTCCTAAAACCAAAATGATCGTCATCTAACAATATCTAGACCACTCTCCTGTTTACTATCCTTGCCAGCAACTTGGATACATGACCTCTCCTGCTGATTGTGTCATAGTTCCCTCACTGACCTACCCTTGCTAACCTAAGGATTGTGTGGATGAAAGTTTTACCCACAGTGTGATGGTATGTGTCCGTTATTCACCACACTCTTCATCGATTGCGACCTGCCGACTTTAAATGGCCCGTTGTACTGCCCCACCAGTTAGCTGCGAAGAGGGTGTTACCTGTTGCTCGCAGAGTTTACTGCGCCGCTCCGGCGTTGGGAGGAGTGCGTTTTGGGCGGAGTGAGAGTTTACATTCTTGGTCCAGGCCGAGTAGGCAACATGGACGCAACAGAGGAACTGGGCCGTGCAACGTGTGTGCGCTTGAGGAAGGGCATGTGAGTGTTTCCTGACCCGGACAGTATATTCCGCCTGTCACTTATGATCTTCAAAATGGTTCAAATGGCTCTGAGCACTATGGGACTCAACTGCTGTGGTCATTAAGTTCCCTAGAACTTAGAACTACTTAAACCTAACTAACCTAAGGACATCACACACATCCATGCCCGAGGCAGGATTCGAACCTGCGACCGTAGCGGTCGTGCGGTTCCAGACTGTAGCGCCTTTAACCGCTCGGCCACTCCGGCCGGCTCACTTATGATCTCTTACGCTTGTTCTGTGGAGTGACTGTTATTAGCCGTCATGCTCACAGTACTGCTATACTTGAGTTTGACCTCTTATATAGCTTAGTTTGTGGTGTTCTTTTAAAACCCTCTCTGAAGAAAGTTTCTTCAATCGCCAAACAAAGTGTTGCTATTCTTAGAGATTCGCAACCATTAATGAGGGATATCTATTTCAAGATTGTTCCAGTTTCATGTATTACTTTTATGAGACCAGGTTTAAAATGTTTGCATTTCTAAATAGTCAAGTTCCTTCTTGCGAAATTTGTTTGCAAACATACTATGTTTGAATGTATGTGTGTATATCCCACAGGTTCTCTTAAGCCAGTGGACCTATTTCAACAAAACGTGGTACATATATAACTTACTTTGTGGGAACTGTCGCTCTAAGGTTAAGAAACACCTAAACAACTACCTAACAAAGGGGTGAGGGTGTTGGTGAGAAAGTAGTGTAACACACGACACGTGAGTAGTCATAATTTTGTCATGCTGTAACTGAGAGTGAGAGCACTTAGAGAGAAACTTTATACATAATTTCAAATCTTTACGAAACTTTTTCTCGCTGTCAACAGCCACATTTTCGTTATTCATGCAGTAAGACTGCCACATGGAGCATGACGTTTTAGTTCTTACCGTTTTATCACCAACTGTATTCGTGACACAATTTTCAGATAGTATTCACATATGCCACTGACCGTACAGAAAAAATATACTATTGTACGACAAATAGTTGAGAAGATATGATGTGATGGACACTAAGATACGTGAAAGACTGCCACATCATGCACGACGTTTAAATTTATCACTTATTTACTATTACCGCTATTCTCAACACTTTTTGCAGATAGTATTCACATCTGCCGCCGAATGTACCAACAAAAATATCTCGCTGTACGACACGTAGTTAAGGAAATACGATGCCAAATACTGAGATGTGTGAAAAACTTCTGCATTATGTTTGACATTTTAATCTATTATTTCTTTACCACTAAATCCGTTCGCAAGACATTTCGTAGACAGTAGCCACAAATACCACTAGATGCACCTAAATAATTATATTATTGTACAGCAGATAGTTGAGGAGATACGACGTCATGTCTGAAAATGAAACTGTAGTAGGAAATTCGCTAGATTCACAGGTCAAATCGTGTACAAATAAGTTAGAAATATGAAAAATATATGTTAAATATATTTGACACGTGCGTACACGGGCAAAACCAGTGTTTAAGCACTCATTCAGAAGCCATGGAATGGTTTTACCCAAATTTGGTAGATACATTGGTTGCAGTCTGGAAGAAAATACTAGCCTTCTGTTGGAATGAGCTTTATGATGTGGAGAGAGAAAGGAGGAGGAGGACGTAGACAGACAACGTTGGGGAAGGAAGAGATGGGCACAAATAAGTGGGAAGAGGAGATGGACAGAGAGAGGGGGAGGGAAAAAATGATAGAGAGTGTTGAGATAGGGAAATGGACATAAAAATGAAAGAGGAGGAGACGGACAAAGAAACGGGGAGGAAGAGATTGGAAGCAAGGTGGAGGAGGAGATGAAGGGAGAGTGGATAATGATAGGGGCTGTTGGAGAAGGTCGGAGAGGGCGTAAAGGGAGAGGTGGACAGATGATGGACAGAGAGGAGTGAAGGGGGAGATGCGTAGAGAGGGGGCAGCAGGAGAAGAACCATACAGGATTGGAATAAACTCCGGTTATTCACCTAATTGTGAATGAAGTTTAATTGTTCACCAAATGCACTTGGTCATAACCGAATATAGCTTCCCATTCCCTTTCCTAATCCCTAATTATATGGCCAGTGTTAACTGGTAAATCTTTTGCATGTCCCTTCTGCTTGTTGCATACTGCAACTGGCGAATGGCCAAAAAAGAAAAAAGGGAGAAAGATGTCGAGACAAGCGCGAACAGGTAACGGGTAAAAAGAGTATGACTTTGAATTCGTACATAGTGTAAAAAGCATGTATGTACATATTTTCCGCATCTCCTCCGAAAACCAATGTAGAATTCCAGTCAAACCTGGTACACATAACACTTACTATCTGAAAATTATTGCTTTTTGGTAAGAACCATCTACCTGTCAAAGGGGTTTGGGTGGGGCTGAAAAAGCAGTGCAGCCACTGACGTGCGGATACCGAAGATATAGTCTTGCAGAATGAGAGCACTTAGAGGCTCGCAACAATCTTTACATACAATTTCAAATCCTTACGAAATTTTTTCTCGCTGACGATCCCCACAAAACGATGACAGGAAAAATGTTTAACGTTTACTACGATTTTGCTGTTCAAGCACTGAAACTGCCACATGAAGCACGTAATTTTAATTTTTTACTACTTACTGTATTCGGGGCTCATTTTGTAGACATTATTCGCATATACCACTGAAGGTGTCAGAAAAGTTAAGTCATTGTACGAAACATACACTCCTGGAAATTGAAATAACAACACCGTGAATTCATTGTCCCAGGAAGGGGAAACTTTATTGACACATTCCTGGGGTCAGATACATCACATGATCACACTGACAGAACCACAGGCACATAGACACAGGCAACAGAGCATGCACAATGTCGGCACTAGTACAGTGCATATCCACCTTTCGCAGCAATGCAGGCTGCTATTCTCCCATGGAGACGATCGTAGAGATGCTGGATGTAGTCCTGTGGAACGGCTTTCCATGCCATTTCCACCTGGCGCCTCAGTTGGACCAGCGTTCGTGCTGGACGTGCAGACCGCGTTAGACGACGCTTCATCCAGTCCCAAACATGCTCAATGGGGGACAGATCCGGAGATCTTGCTGGCCAGGGTAATTGACTTACACCTTCTAGAGCACGTTGGGTGGCACGGGATACATGCGGACGTGCATTGTCCTGTTGGAACAGCAAGTTCCCTTGCCGGTCTAGGAATGGTAGAACGATGGGTTCGATGACGGTTTGTATGTACCGTGCACTATTCAGTGTCCCCTCGACGATCACCAGTGGTGTACGGCCAGTGTAGGAGATCGCTCCCCACACCATGATGCCGGGTGTTGGCCCTGTGTGCCTCGGTCGTATGCAGTCCTGATTGTGGCGCTCACCTGCACGGCGCCAAACACGCATACGACCATCATTGGCACCAAGGCAGAAGCGACTCTCATCGCTGAAGACGACACGTCTCCATTCGTCCCTCCATTCACGCCTGTCGCGACACCACTGGAGGCGGGCTGCACGATGTTGGGGCGTGAGCGGAAGACGGCCTAACGGTGTGCGGGACCGTAGCCCAGCTTCATGGAGACGGTTGCGAATGGTCCTCGCCGATACCCCAGAAGCAACAGTGTCCCTAATTTGCTGGGAAGTGGCGGTGCGGTCCCCTACGGCACTGCGTAGGATCCTACGGTCTTGGCGTGCATCCGTGCGTCGCTGCGGTCCGGTGCCAGGTCGACGGGCACGTGCACCTTCCGCCGACCACTGGCGACAACATCGATGCACTGTGGAGACCTCACGCCCCACGTGTTGAGCAATTCGGCGGTACGTCCACCCGGCCTCCCGCATGCCCACTATACGCCCTCGCTCAAAGTCCGTCAACTGCACATACGGTTCACGTCCACGCTGTCGCGGCATGCTACCAGTGTTAAAGACTGCGATGGAGCTCCGTATGCCACGGCAAACTGGCTGACACTGACGGCGGCGGTGCACAAATGCTGCGCAGCTAGCGCCATTCGACGGCCAACACCGCGGTTCCTGGTGTGTCCGCTATGCCGTGCGTGTGATCATTGCTTGTACAGCCCTCTCGCAGTGTCCGGAGCAAGTATGGTGGGTCTGACACACCGGTGTCAATGTGTTCTTTTTTCCATTTCCAGGAGTGTAGTTCAGGAGCTGTGACGTCAATGAGATGCGTGAAAAACTGCTGCTTTATGCATTACGATTTTTAATTTATTACTTCCCTACGATTAACTCTGTTTACAAAACGTTTCCCTGCATTACCTACACATATCACTCTATGTACCTGAAAAATTATATCGTTGTACAGCACGTAGTGCAGGATATACTTCATAAATATTGAACTGCGCAAAAATTAAACTGCAAGGTGAAATTCGCTAGAGGAAAAGGTGAGATTCGAGTATAAAACCGTGTGAAATACGTTAAATATATGTGAGATCTATTTTACATGTTTGTTGGTTTGTTTTGGGGGAGGGGGTTGGTTTTTTTTGGAGGGGGGGGGGGGGGGAACTATCAGCAACGTCATCGGTCCCATAGGAGCGGCTGTGACCTTGAAAGGAACCATCCCGCCATTTGCCTGAAGCGATTTAGGGAAATCACGGAAAAACTAAATCAGGATGGTCGGACGCGGGTTTGAACCGTCGTCCTCCCGGATGCGAGTGAAATGTACTAACCACTGGGCCACCTCACTCGATATATTTTATATGCGCGTAGGCGGGCAAAGTCACGGGTACATAGCTCATCCTAAACCCTTGGAACGATTTCAACCAAATTTGGTACACACATCAGTTACAGTCTAGAAATAACTACTGTCACGTTAAGTACGACGAGTCTCCTATTGGTGTGAACGTGATAGCGTGGAGAGAGAAGGGGGAGGAACGAGATGGAAAGAGAGAGGGGCAGCAGGACAGGTAACGCCGCATACTCAACAAATAAATAATAACGGAAAATCTGTGTACCATCATCGCATTTCCAATCGCAGCAGACGCCTTTGACAGCATTGGATAATATATGATCCCTGAGACGCATGAGAATTCTACAGAAACCTGGTGGAATTAATTAAAGTGGACGATAACGACAGAAATGTCAGTCGTGAGAATTGCGTAAGACACACTTCCAGCCCTTCCTCACAAAAATGTAACAAGTGTACCTAAGAAGAACTGATCGAAAGAAGTTGAGAGAGGCAATGTAAGTTTAAGGGAAACAGTCAGTGATGCTATAATTTGTGGACGATATGATGCATCTGACAGAAAACAAGAAAGTGGACAGCATGTCATGTACTGAATATAGTCTACTTTAACGATGCATAAAACTAACATGAACTTCAAATGCAATTGTAGAAGGGAGTGGCACGCGGTACATCATAGTTGTGAAAGGCAGATCGCTAGACACGACGATGTAAGATTAGAGGAGAGAACCGTGTGAAATGTGAGACCAAAAGTAGCTGACGCGGAAGGTGGGAACATTCCTTAACGTACGAGCTGGACTAGTATTAAATATTAATGGCACTACACAAGATAATGTCTTCTAATGGATTTGTTGAAAGTCGAACGAAACGGTTTATGAATCTGTGCGCCCAGAGGGCAGAATTGATGGCAAATGGAATACGTACCGTGGGAAAACTTGGAGTTGAATGAAGTTGGAATGGGGTTCTATCAGGAGACCTTTTACCCTAATATGTAATCAGAACAAATATGTGACATGAGAAGACCACACAAGATAAAAACATTAACCGAGCAAGACACAAGCTGAAGCGATTTTAGCACAGCTCTGCATAATGAGAAAGCTTACTGTACGCAGATTCCGCAAAATCTGCTCTCTAATAAGTATGTCGACATACTAATCGTGTACCTTAAGCATTTTAAAGTTTAGGTCTTTCCCACCCTTTAATTTTTGGTACAGATATTTGTCGTCGCCCATACACTTAGGACGAAAATAGCTACCAGCCTCAATTAGCATCCGCAAACTGAAAGTTTGTTCTCGATTAAAGTGTTACGTGAAATGTTACAGAGAGAAAAATCAGCCGCATCTCTCATTTTCAAACAAAGAGACACCGACTGATTTTTTAATTTTTTTTTCCTTTGTCGCAGTGCCATAGAAGCGGTACTCCGGCTGATTGAAGGGATGAATGGCTGCGTCTGCCAATTAGTGGAAACAGACGCAGCGTACAAGGGTCTCGCTACATCAAAGGGAGTAACACCTGCTGAAAGCGATAACAGACAACAGGAAGAGCGACGCGTTGGCATCCTCAGGCGACGCAAAATGTGGTTATTGGCGAGCGCCTCTAGTCTGTTTCTGGCTACAGCAGCAATATACACGTATGGAGAACGGTTAATAAAAGCTACGAAGCAACTAAACATAAAATTATTGAGGCAAAAAAATTCACCCAACAGTCACTCATATTGTTATTTGTTTAGAAACATGAACACAACTAGACATAAATCATGCAATAACATAGCTGAAAATAAATTTACTTTTCCCACACGTATGCAATTCCTCCTCGTATCAACATTAAGATAGTGTAAATGACATCTATATTGAGATGTATTCCTGTTAATGACGTGATGTGTCTACCTTTGTATTTATTGAATTAAATTTCATTTTCTCTCTACCTCTCAATTAGTGTAACGTCATCATATTCCCTTTCCCAGTAACATTTATTACGGACGTTGTGAAAGCACTCGTTCCCATAGTGAATTCAAATTTTTTGTTCCAAGAATCACTCTCTATCCACACCTCCTCGCAGGGAATAACTTTTATATTTACATGTGGTGACAGAAATTTTCCCGCCATATTGTGAATTGTTGCCCATTTTGACAATTATTTACGTTTACATTCAACGTGCAACGTGGCATGGACGGCTTCGACATCAACAAAAACAGCTGGAAAATGTGAGCTACTATGAAACATGAGTGGCGCCAGGGTTTGATTTCTTGGATGGGACGAGACTTCGCTAGGCAAGATGAGGCAGAAAAGTTTTCGTAACACGACGAAAGCTGTCCAACAGCAATTAATTCAGTGAAGCACTCTTCTGGAAAGGCGGCTTTGTAAAATATTTTATATGCACTGAAGCGCCAAAGAAGCTGGTACAGGCATAAGTACTGAAATACAGATATATGTAAACAGGCAAAAGAAGGCGCTGCGGTCGGCAACGCCTATATAAGACAACAAGTGTCTGGCGTAGTTGTTAGATCGGGGCGTCCACGTAGTTCCCATTCATAAATTTGGCGAAGGATGTAGTGCTTCCAAGTGGTGTCATATGCTTTTCCGAGGTCAAAAACACACAAACCAAACGGTTTCTGCGTAAGATGGACTCCTGTATCGCCGTCTCCAGTAAAATTAAATTGTCAAGTGTGGAACGGTAGCGCCCGAAACCGCACTAGGAGAGGCTCAGGTGACCTCGGGATTCGAGCAGCCAGACGAGGCGGCGGTAGACCATGTATTCAAGAATCTTACCCATACAACTGGTAAGGGCAACACTCCAATAACTGTCAGGGGCGCTACGGTCCTTGCCTGGTTTCCAAAATGGAATTGATATTGCCTTCTTCAAAGTCGTGGGCTACTGTCCATCAAACCATCTTAATGGTGCGGGTTACAGGAATTCCATTATAACCATTGTCACGGAGCGGGGAAACTTAGCCGTTCAAAAGCTTTACTCGTGTTTCGGGTGACAAAGGACAAGCCCTGAAGGGCCAACTTTTAAGTAATGTAGAGAGATCCGCTTCAGTTATATTAATACAACTCAAGCAGATCTCTCTAAATTAATTATCATGCCTCTCAGATGCAGATGTCCCATGTGCCAAATCTTCTGCAACCATGCTTAGATTTTCCGTATCTTTCCTAAACCCTTTTGTGTACTGGGGTGATCCCTAGAAAATGGATAGGATCAGCGTACTTCCTCAGTCATCATCCATACGAGTTTCTAGAGCTGTTGCATATGACATATATTCGTCATATATTCCGCGAGGCTAAAACTAATGTTTCGTTACCTTCTGAAAATTTTCGTTACTCTTCCATCTTCTTGCCGCGAGGCGGCAGTTTCATATTCCTTCAATATCTTGCACTCTGCGAAGTGCAAACTAACATCCCCAAGATGTTCGGGCTCACATGCGGTTCCACTTCATCGAAATGTCTTGGCTCAAACTCGTCTATGGGTTGAACCGCACGTGTCGCATTACACGCCCTAAATTAGATACTGGTGACCCTTTGGTTAAATTGTCTGGCTGATGGCAGATTTGCGAAATACAAAGTTAATATAACATATAATAACAGTAATAATAATATCGGGAAGTAAATTAACGACCCATAAATGATGTAGACCACAAAATTGCCGTTTGATTAGAATAATGTTATTCAGAAAGCAAACTAATAGCGAAGGTGGTCGTATTTAGCGTTACTGTTACACTAGAGCGCATATACATGTGACACAGTTCGATCATTCACAATCTCATCGCGAATTACAAGTCCATCTCGTTAACTACGCGTTATGTTAGAGTTCACACCAAGCGCGGCTGCTCAAGCACGGATATAAGTCCCGCGATACCGCACAACGCGACATTTTCTAAGTCGTTTCACTTCCTAGCTGGCTTAAGACCGACTGTCCGCTTTCGCGTCTCAATCCGAGCTGTACCCTTTGGTGTCTCCAGCCGAACTTTACTCTTTGGTGTATAGACCAGAACTGTCCGCTTTCGCGTATGCACCAGGACACTCTGCCCGTCCCCGGCCGCGTTTCCCGCGCGCCGAACATCTTCGTTCAACTGACTAGCGCAGTTCCCTTTCCTGAAGCCGTCCATCTGATTGGCTACAGCCCATTCTACATTACTTTACATTTTAACTTATTTAAGTAATCAAAGCTTGACCACTTTCGCGTTCTAAATAAAGTGACAATAACATCCATTACATAATAAACGTTAAATCCTTTACATAAAACCAATACAATTCCCTTCTTAGCTTTGAATGCAACGGTTAGTAGATTAGATTAGATTAGATTAATACTAGTTCCATGGATCATGAATACGATATTTCGTAATGATGTGGAACGAGTCGAATTTTCCAATACATGACATAATTAGGTTAATTTAACAACACACTTAAGTTAATATAACAATTTTATTTTTTTGTGCTTTTTAATTTTTATTTTTTTTATGTTTTTTTTTCTTAATTTATATCTAAAAATTCCTCTGTGGAGTAGAAGGACTTGTCATTCAGAAATTCTTTTAATTTCTTCTTAAATACTTGTTGGTTATCTGTCAGACTTTTGATACTATTTGGTAAGTGACCAAAGACTTTAGTGCCAGTATAATTCACCCCTTTCTGTGCCAAAGTTAGATTTAATCTTGAATAGTGAAGATCGTCCTTTCTCCTAGTATTGTAGTTATGCACACTGCTATTACTTTTGAATTGGGTTTGGTTGTTAATAACAAATTTCATAAGAGAGTATATATACTGAGAAGCTACTGTGAATATCCCTAGATCCTTAAATAAATGTCTGCAGGATGATCTTGGGTGGACTCCAGCTATTATTCTGATTACACGCTTCTGTGCAATAAATACTTTATTCCTCAGTGATGAATTACCCCAAAATATGATGCCATATGAAAGCAATGAGTGAAAATAGGCGTAGTAAGCTAATTTACTAAGATGTTTATCACCAAAATTTGCAATGACCCTTATTGCATAAGTAGCTGAACTCAAACGTTTCAGCAGATCATCAATGTGTTTCTTCCAATTTAATCTCTCATCAATGGACATATCTAAAAATTTGGAATATTCTACCTTAGCTATATGCTTCTGATTAAGGTCTATATTTATTAATGGCATCATACCATTTACTGTACGGAACTGTATGTACTGTGTCTTATCAAAATTCAGTGAGAGTCCGTTTACAAGGAACCACTTAGTAATTTTCTGAAAGACATTATTGACAATTTCATCAGCTAATTCTTGTTTCTCAGGTGTGATTACTATACTTGTATCATCAGCAAAGAGTACTAACTTTGCCTCTTCATGAATATAGAATGGCAAGTCATTAATATATAATAAGAACAACAAAGGACCCAAGACTGACCCTTGTGGAACCCCATTCTTGATAGTTCCCCAGTTTGAGGAATGTGCTGATCTTTGCATGTTACGAGAACTACTTATTTCAACTTTCTGCACTCTTCCAGTTAGGTACAAATAAAACCATTTGTGCACTGTCCCACTCATGCCACAATACTTGAGCTTGTCTAGCAGAATTTCATGATTTACACAATCAAAAGCCTTTGAGAGATCACAAAAAATCCCAATGGGAGGTGTTCGGTTATTCAGATCATTCAAAATTTGACTGGTGAAAGCATATATGGCATTTTCTGTTGAAAAACCTTTCTGGAAACCAAACTGACATTTTGTTAGTACTTAATTTTTACAGATATGTAAAGCTACTCTTGAATACATTACTTTCTCAAAAATTTTGGATAAAGCTGTTACAAGGGAGATTGGACGGTAATTGTTGACATCAGATCTATCCCCCTTTTTATGCAAAGGTATAACAATAGCATATTTCAGTCTATCAGGGAAAATGCCCTGATCCAGAGAGCTATTACACAGGTGGCTGAGAATCTTACTTATCTGTTGAGAACAATGTACTTTCTGATAAATAAAAAAAGGACGAAAGTAACTATTATGCAATAAATATTCTATTACCTAATGATTCAATAAGGTGTCATGCTGTCATCGTTCAATGTGTTTTGTGTGGAGGAAATGATGATCTGATGCTTAACTGTAAATACTGATGATTTAAATTTACTATATCTTTTAAACAAAAAAAGTTACAAAGTTGATATTTACAACATTTGTCATTTTAATGATGCGCTTCTGTATGAAATGTCGATTGTTAAGATCGGCCAGAGCGTTCAAATTTTTGCATTCCGGTCTTTGTTACAAAACTTGTTAATTTCACTTTAACAGTTAATCCTAAACTATTATAGATACGATCAATATTCAAGTTTTATTGGGATCACCATGAAATTTATGGAGAATGGCAGATTAAAATAACTGTGTCTTGATTCCCTGTATTACTACAGAATTAAATAGTTTTCATAAATGTTTCCCTTTATGGCCGTCCGCCATACTTAACACTACTACGTCTCCTTGGCCCCAAATGCCTTCTATTGGGTTTGCCTGTGACGTAGGTTCTCGTCTGTCTCACTCGCACACTACAGCGCTTAGGCCTCAATAGACAATAGGCGCCTGTGAGTTTCCACACCTCGTGGTGAATCTGCGCCCTTTGTGGCATCCGGTCCTGGACGACAGGGCTCGTTTCACAATTCCTGAAGGCTGACTCTTTCGGCCATATACTTAAACGAGAGCGAAATGCTTGTTAACTCACAGGAGCAAATCGTTAGTAACATGCAGTCGCGATGTTTTCTTCCCAGCTTGCAATTTCATCTCGAACAGAGTCATCAGTAATCGTAATCCAATTCCTTACCCCAAGGAAAGTCTTGTGTTTGTAATAGGTAACTGATAATCTGGTAAGGTTGATATTTAATACTATTAGACTTCATTCGTCCAAAAATATCTTCTTTCCCTGTGCTAGTCACTTTTTGGTCTCCCCTTCCATCATCCGTTATGTGTTCAAAATGGTTCAAATGGCTCTGAGCACTACGAGACTTAAGTTCTGTTGTCATCAGTCCCCTAG
The DNA here is from genome assembly GCF_021461385.2 of Schistocerca piceifrons. NCBI lineage: Eukaryota > Metazoa > Arthropoda > Insecta > Orthoptera > Acrididae > Schistocerca > Schistocerca piceifrons. The sequence continues at coordinate 674,728,683 of NC_060140.1, read as the reverse complement.
AACTTAGAACTACTTAAACCTAAGTAACCGAAGGACATCAAACACATCCATGCCCGAGGCAGGATTCGAACCTGCGACCGTAACGGTCGCGCGGTTCCAGACTGAAGCGCCTAGAACCGCTTGGCCACAACGGCCGGCCGTTATGTGTAATTTTGCTTCCTAGGTAGCGGAATTCCTTGACTGGGAACTCCATGGCCTTCACTTTTGACTGTAAGACTCTCCCCAGTTTCATTTTTCCTACTCTTCGTTACTTTCGCCGTTCTTCTGTTAACTCTCAATCCCTATCTTGTACTCAGCAGACTGTTTATTTTATTCAGTATGGCCGGTAATTCTTCTTCGATTTCACTGAGGATAACAATATTTAAAGGGAATCTTTACACTCATATCCTTCCATCCTGAATTTTAATCTCAATTCTGTTCTTTTATTTTATATCCGCAATTGCTTTTTCAATGTAGACTGAACAGTCTACGAAAGATTGCAGTCCTGTGTCACACTCTTTTTAATCCAAAATCTTCGTACTTGGTCTTCCATTCTAAATGGAATTCTTGGCTCTTGAACCAATAGTATATTACCAGCCTTCCAGTAAGGCCTACATTAATTTTTGTGAGAATTTCGAAAATTTTTCACCATTTTACATTGTCGACCTCTTTTTCTGGGTTGACACTCCAATGAACGTATCCTGTCTTGCCTTAAGTGTTCTTCCGTTGTCAGTCGTACCATCAACAGTGCCTCTCTGGCGTCCTTACTTTTCCAAAAGCCCGACTGATAGTCATCTAAAACAACCCATATTTTCTTTTACTATCTTCTGTACATTATTCCTGTCAGCAGTTCGGATGCACCAGCTGTTATGCTGATTGTGCAGTAGTCGGAGCACTTTTCTGCCCTTCCTACCTTCAGTTCGATGTTATATGTATGATATTTTACCGGAAATCTTTTTTTCTTAGTCTTCCTAATGTCTGTTATTCTCTGACTCAAATATTATATCCCCTACTTCTCCGATATTGACTTTCATTTCTTCTGCTACATCATCAGACAGTTCCCCACCCTCTACAGGATTATCAGTGTACATTTTGCACCATTCTCTACTGCGTTTAACAGTGGATTCCCCATGCTCTCTTGATGTTGATGTCCTCGCTTTTAATTTCACCGCAAGTTAAATGTGAGCGTAGGCGTCTGCTGTCGTTGTCGCAGTCAATAAAATTCTTCAGAGAATGTGACCGCATTTCCAATGTTTATAATGATGCGATTGCTGCAAGTGGCCTTGTTCGAGGTGTTTAGCAAAAGAATTTTACGCAATGACAATGCTGTCAGATACCTTGAAGAATTTTATTGAATGTCACCGCCATCATGAATCATTCCTGCAGACTGCTATTTCCTTTTCAGTTTCTTCGCACTTTCTGTGCAGCCATTTCGCCTTGGCTGCCCTGCACTTCCAATTTATTTCGATCCCAATTGACTTTCGTTGTTTTATTCATGCCTTCTTCTGATCGATTTTGTACTTCCTTCTTCAATCAATCATTTGGAAAGTTGCTTCTGTTACCCAAGAATTTTTCGTCATAGCTATATTTGCCTCTGTTATGCGACAATTTTATCAACACTGCTGCACATCCTGATTAACAACACAGTATTCAAATTAGAGAACCATGTAGACTCAGATTACTAGTCATACTATTTCTGCTCCGGGTCACAGTTAATCATTAAAATGTTTACCATTTGAATTCGTGAGAGCAGCAATATTATAAGGAGGGCTAGATGTTCTGATAAAGGAAACGAATAAAAAAACAGTGCTTACTAATCGACGTATCTGGTTTTCGTGCGAAGTCCATGATAGGGCGCAAGACCGTGTACCGGTAATGAAGATTTTAATAGCCACTGCTAATGTGCATAAAAATGTGGACGACGAATTGGAACTGGAGTCCGTAAATCATGAAAAGGTAATGAAGGCAGGTTCTATGACTGATCATGCAATGCCTATAGACTGTTACAAGTGCGGCCGATCAATTACATCACCTTATCAAGACTTCCAAGTTGCTTCATCTCAAACTGACACTGGAAGAGATAAATACGTCTTAGGACAAAGCAGTTACAATGGCTTATTTTAAATAGGAACATTTCTAAACTTAAGTGATATGTTATACTGAAATACCTTTGCGTTAAAATTACTGCACCTCCTACGAAAGTATGCATCTACATTGGAAGCTAAGAAAGAAGAGAGTGAGTGAGGGAGACAAGATCCCTCGCATCAGTAGCTAGAATAATTTGTTTCAACAGGGATTAAGTCCTGTTTCAAGGGTCACAGATTATTTTTACATGTATGTTTTACTACTTACGACGTTCCACCAGCCGAGTTGTCCAATTAATTTAGAAGAAAGGGGTATCACATAGAGACGCATAGAAGTAGGCATATAAATAAAATAAACACCAATGATTTCAAATTATTAATTACTTCTTCCTTTCATTTCTGTAAGTTGGAGCTCGAAGATTTTAGTTAGATTACATCGTGGTCAGACAGAGATTCCGAAATCAGATACTGGTTTGTTAGGAGTACCTAGGAGCAGATATAGACTCAGATCACAACATAATAGTGCTATAGAGTGGGCTGAAGTTTAAGACATTAGTCAGGAAGAATCAATATGCAAAGAAGTTGGATACGGAAGTACTAAGGAAAGACGAGATACGCTTGAAGTTCGTTAAGGATATAGATGTAGCAATAAGGAATAGCTCAGTTGGCAGTGCAGTTGAAGAGGAATGGACATCCCTAAAAAGGGCGATAACAGGAGTTCGGAAGGAAAACATAGGTACAAAGTAGGTAACTGCGAAGAAACAATGGGTAACAGAAGAAATACTTCAATTGATCGATGAAAGGAGGAAGTACAAAAATGTTCCAGTAGACTCGAGAACACAGAAATACAAGTCGCTGAGGAATGAAGTGAATCGTAAATGCAGGGAAGCTAAGACGAAATGGCTGCATGAGAAATGTGAAGAAATCGAAAAAGTAATGATTATCGCTAGGACAGGCTCAGCATACAGGAGAGTCAAAACAACCTTTGGTGACATTAAAAGCAAGGGTGATAACATTAAGTGTGCAACGGGAATTCCACTGCTAAATGCAGACAAGAAAGCCGATAGGTGTAAAGAATACATTGAAAGACTCTATGATGGGGAAGGTTTGTGTGATGTGATAGAAGAAGAAACAGGAGTTGATATAGAAGAGATAAGGGACCCGGTATTAGAATCAGAATTTAAAAGAGCTTTGGATTACTTAAGATCAAATAAGTCAGAAGGGATAGATAACATTCCAGCATAATTCCTAAGATCGTTGGGGGAAGTGGCAACAAAACGACAATTCACGTTGGTGTGTAGAATGTATGAGTCTGGCGACATACCATCTGACTTTCAGAAGAACATCATCCACACAATTCCGAAGACGTCAAGAGCTGACAAGAGCGAGAATTATCGCACCAGCAGCTTAACAGCTCATGCACCCAAGCTGTTGACAAGAATATTATACAGAAGAATGGAAAAGAAAATTGAGGATGCGGTAGATGAATATCAGTTTGGCTTTAGGAAGGATAAAGGCACGAGAGAGGCAAATCTGACGTTGCGGTTAATAATGGAAGCAAGAGTAATCAAAAATCAAGAGACGTTCATAGGATTTGCCAACCTGGGAAAAGCGTTCGACAGTGTAAAATGGTGCAACATGTTCGAAATTCTGGAAAATATAGGGGTAAGCTGTAGGTAAAGGCTGGTTATATACGATATGTACAACAGCCAAGAGAGAATAATAAGAATGGACGACCAAGAAAGAAGTGCTCGCATTAAAAAGAGTGTAAGACAAGGATTTAGCCTTTCATCCCTATTCTTCAATATGTACATCGAGGAATCAATGATGGAAGTAAAAGAAAGATTCAGTACTGGAATTAAAATTGAAGGTGAAAGGATATCAATGATACAATTCGCTGATGACATTGCTATCCTCAGTAAAAATGAAGAAGAATTACAGGATCTGCTGAATGGAATGAACAGTCTAATGATTATGCAGTATGGATTGAGAGTAACTCGAAGAAAGATGAAGGTAATGAGAAGTAGTAGAAATGAGAACAGCGAGAAACTTAATATCAGGGTCCATGTTCACGAAGTAGATGAAGTTAAGGAAGTCTGCTACCTAGGCAACAAAATAACGAGTGACGGACGCAGCAAGGAGGACATGAAAAGCAGACTACCAATGGCAAAAAGAGCATTCTTGACCAATAGAAGTCTACTAATATCAAATATAGGCCTTAATTTCAAGACGAAATTTCTGAGAGTGTATGTTCGGAGCAGAGCATGGTACAGTAGTGATACATGGATTGTTGGAAACGGGGACAGAAGAGAATCGAAGGATTAGAGATGTAGTGCTACGGACGAGCGTCGAAAATTAGGTGGACTGATAAGGTAAGGATAGAGGAGGTTACGTGCAGGATCGGACAGGAAAGTTATATGTGGAAAATAGTGACAAGGAGAAGGGAGAAGTGACAGAATGATAGGACATCTGTTAAGACATGAGGGAATGACTTGCATGATATTAGAGGCAGCTGTAGAAAGCAGCCGGCCGGAGTGGCCGTGCGGTTCTAGGCGCTACAGTCTGGAACCGCGAGAGCGCTACGGTCGCAGGTTCCAATCCTGCCTCGGGCATGGATGTGTGTGATGTCCGTAGGTTATTTAGGTTTAAGTAGTTCTAAGTTCTAGGGGACTGATGACCTCAGAAGTTGAGTCCCATAGTGCTCAGAGCCATTTGAACCATTTTTGTAGACAGCATAAACTGTAGAGGGAGACAGTGATTGGAATACATCCAGCAAATAATAGAGGACTGCAAGTGCTACTCTGAGATGAAGAGGTTAGCATAGGAGAGGAATTCGTGCCGGGCCGCATCAAACCAGTCAGAAAGACTGATGAACCAAAAAAGAAAAAAAAAAAATGTGGAGCTTATGCCCATATCTGTAAGGTGGATCTGCCGGATGGAGGTTAGGAGAGTGCGAAATGCAGTGGCACAACTTGAAGCGAATCGGAACATTGTTCCTCACTGAAAGGACGGGTCCTGTCAAGATACGGTGTCTACACTCTGATAAGATCTCCATAGAGGACTGGATGGGGAATCCGGCAGGCTGTAAGCTTCCACTGTTAGAAGCAGCGTAAAGAATGATTTCTGAAATATAGATATCTGCAAGGGAATGCGAAAACACGTGGTACTCCAAGCGATGAGAATGTTGGAACCAAAGGAGGCCAGCAGTAACTGGGGTTTAAATTGATAAAGGAATGCAAAGTTTGATTCCCCGAAATTGTTTTTGTAGGGGGGTTGAGGACTTGCGAGTGTCTAAGTGCAGTCACTATTATTGGCTAGAATATGAAACTACTCTCATTGTGGGATGGAATTTCTGCTTTCTGGCGCACTTTAAAAGGGTACTATTTATTACTGATTAATTACAGTAAATTCTTTAGTAGAAGAAAGGTGCATCATTATAAATATTTCATTGGTAGGAAGTTCGGTTATGCACAGCCATTGGCTAATGAGAATCCAATGTCAGCATGACCAGTAAGACTTTGAGAAGGAGCGCAGATAAAGACTTCATTTTGGATCTTCAGAGGGCGAAATGTTTTCATCTTAAAACTGGAGAGACGGAGGACTTTGCCCTAGAACATGGATGCTACGACTCAACTTGTAACTCTCAGGCAACACTGCCATCATCCCCTGCACCTGAGCTTTAGACTGGTGGTAACCGTGACCTGCGTTTGCTTATGTCGTGATGAGGGTACCGAAAAATTGTTTGTTTCAACTCAGACTTTTGATTTTTTGAATTAATTCCTGCAGTCAGCTAGTTCAACTCAACATGTGCTTAGGCAAAGGAACTGGTCCTCATATGAGACTTTCCTTGTCTATTCTTTAATTTTCTGATCAACAAAGGTACATTGTGACTTCATATGCAGACTACAGTGGGCCTGTATAATGGACGTGTTACAAGCCAGCCAGGACTAGCAGTCTAGTTACACATGGCAAATAGTATGCAACGATTAAAATTTTTGGTGTTCAGCGTCCTAGGCATTAGCAGCTCCTTATCTTATTTGATTCTCATTCTGTTGAACTTCAGTATTATTTTCACCTTAACTGTCATTATTAAGTGTGATATTGCCAGTGTACAGCCCGAATTTAAGGTAGTGTCGCAATTACTAGAATTCTGGGTATCTCATACTTCTTTGCTAAAGTGGATACAAGGGTTGCTGTAGCAGTCGGTACCGTGGGCACGCCGTTGCTCCCTGTTTGTGTTTGTGCTGCGGTAAGTACGTTCATAGTCGACTGAATACCAGGACCAATCCCTGCAACATATTTTGGCTGTGATGTTTCCTCTTGGGGTCCATTTATGTGGGCATGGGGCTCAGCACATAGCATGTGTCTGTGATACTTGCTGCTTGCTGTATTTATATCTACGTTTAGTTGTGTTTCAGAAAGCAATATTGATTACTGTAAATTATATTTCCTTTCCCCTTGGAGCCTACTTAGACTTTTCGTTGTTGAAATCATGCTCGTCACTTGGGTGCCACAATTAAATACTTCTTATGTTTTACACCTGTCCCGCTTCAGGACTCTGTGTTTAATTTTAACTGCTTAGAACTCTTTCTGTGGGGCCCCAATTTATATAGAGGGTTTCCTCAATTTATGGTTGAAGGCCTCCACGCCTGATTAATCAAGGCTGAAACTGCTGTAAATTTTGTATGTCCTTGCAGTTTACATGGCTTAGGGAATTCCTTGCTTCTGAAAATTTAAATTACATCCTCGCCTTTTGAATTCCTACTGTTTAGTATTAATCAGGCTCATTATCCATTATTTTAAAATTTTTGGTAAAATTGAACTTAAAAAATCTTGTATTGTCCAAAGAACATTATACTGAAAATCTAACCTGGATGCCTGCTAAAACAGACACTTGCAGTTTAGTTCTTCCTTTATTATCCGTTATTTCAAATTTTATATAAAATTGAATTTAATAAATTTTCAATTATATAAAGAACCTCTTTGCTATCGAAAATGTAATATAAAAGCCCGTTTCACAGATTTCTTTGTTTTATATTAACTGGGCTACTTTGGTACGTTTGTATTTTGTAAAATCTTAAGACTGTTTGATTGAATTATATGTGTTTCGAGAAACTGAAAACTGTGAAAGGTATTGCAAATGAAGGGAAACCAGGAGCCCAATCCTTCCACCATGATTTTCCTTAAAGTTGTTTAATGGATTGGTGAGCCTGAACAACCACGTCTTTGGTTCTGTACCTGGTACATTGTACTGATGTAATCACAGATTTATTGTTTCTGTTAAGTAATGATTAATATTTGTGAATGTGTATCTGCATCCACTGTGTGAGTGTACGTGCTGATACAGCTGTGTAATTCAGTGCATTTAATTATTTTTTTTTTTTTTGCATCCACTTCTGCTAAATATATTCAGTGTTTCAAATATGACACTAACGTGAAACAGTGTCGTAATTGCAGTGCCCTATTTTCTCCGGTTCTAGTGTATTGCTCAGTGATGCAGTGCATTTTTAAAGTTTCTCTTTTGCTTTGTGAGCTAATTTGGAGTGGAACAATTTATCTCTGAGGAAACTAAGTCCTGGTTTCCGACTTAAGTTATTATTTATTTGCCAATGATGCGTTTCGGCTGTTCACACTAGCTGATATTGGATGGTGTTGGACACATGAGTTACCCAGTATACAAAACGTCCCAAAAAATAATTGCCCTCTTCAGATATTCACAAACATTGCGCGATGCCATTATTGAGCAATGAAACTCAGTCCAATGAATACAAAATAGGATCAAACATTTGTGTTGATCTATTATGTAATTTCCTCCGATCACACAGGTAGGAATCTTAGTTGCCCCCATAAATATTTGTATGGCACACAGAGTATATCTTGTCGCTCTAGCGTATCTCTGAACAGGTGATCATGAGGTGTCGCTGTCTTTCCTTGTTGTCTTTCCTTGGAACTGGAGTGTTACATCACAGCTGTTCACGAAACACTTAGTGCCGCGTTGTTTATTTAAGGTTCCGGCAACACAGTAAAATATTGCATGATATTTATGTGTTATATTACATATTTATTGCAATATGATACATTATTGTATTTGTTATGTATTATATTACCCATTTTATTATATATTCTGGGTCCCTTATTGTATGCTGACCAATATTTAATTTTACATGTCTTTTATTCGATACTAGGCAATCCTACCACTATCTAAGAATGAATGACAGATGTAAGTTTTTGAAGATAAATATATCTTTTAGATATCTCATACGTTATAAGTTCGTTTTATTTTTGCTCATATTTAATTTCACATTTCTTTCTCTCCATTCTTGTTTCGTATTTGCATTTCAACAATACTGCAATGATAAACTGTCTGTTGGCTTCAGTCTCACGTTGTTGTTTGACGTTTGTTTGATAATTTTCCTGACATTTAGCCACCACGAGTGGCTGGCATGGTGAGAGCTTCACCCTCCACTGCTTCTGGTGAACTGGACTCCAGCTCGCGGCCGCAGATTATATAAGGACTATTCGGAAAGTAATATCCAATCGGTCGCGAATGGAAACCACATTGAAAATTTAAAAGGTTTATTATCAATAGTTCGCTAAACATTCCAGCTGATTCCCTGCATAGTCACCGATCAGACGTAGACATTTGTCGTAGCGTTGTACCCCTGTCATAGAAGGCAGCCGCCTGTGCTTTGCGCCACTTCTCGTCGATGGTCTGTAGTTCATTTTAGGGCCAAAATGTTGTCCTCATAGCCAGCAGTTCATGTCAACAGAGATGAACGTGAAATGGAGTCAAGTCCGGGGCGTACGGTGGGTGATCAAACACTTCGCATAGAAAACGCTGTAGGAGCGTCCTCATTGGCCCTGCAGAGAGAGGCCGAGAATTGTAATGATGAAGGAAATGCGAGGTTGTATGAAACCAGGTGAAACCGCGCAGCGGACACGCGTACTAGGCATCTTTACGTGCTCACTGTGGGCTCAGAATTGGAAACAGCGACGTGACACGTTCGACAGGCATACTAGAGACAATGCCCAACACATCTTTACAAAGCTTTCATTTTGCGACCTATCGGATGACACTTTCTAGATAATGAGTTGTATCTGGTGCACCAACGTCCGAGGGAAACGTCATTAACACAGCGCATTGTTTCTCCCCTGCTAGCTGCACCGGAGTTCTTTGTAGCCGTTTGCTCCACCTGATATTCCGCTTATGTTCGGTGATGCTGGTGTTGATTGATCGTCCGTCATTCCAACACAAACTTTTCCACAGTACATTGTAAATGACAGGCCTATATTCCCGCCACAGTAAACTGGAACTTTTCTCCTTTGGGGATCTCAATCACTCTTTGATCTTCTTTGCTGGTTTACAAATAGTCTTTACGCTATAACTGCGCGTAATGCGGCAGATTCCGTTATTGTGGGACTGTGTGAGAGAGAGATCCTACCCGACATCTCATTTTCCCTACGTGTCGCTTCTCCGAGAATGTGATTCATGACGCTTCTTACGTAACCCGCTCCTCAGAATGCTTTCCAGGTGTTGCATCTCGCTTCTGAGGTGATGTGGCTCAGATATTCATCTCCTTTGCCTTTTCAGCACAGTCTGAGTCCCAAGTTTTCACCTTGTGACAAAAGCAAGTACAACGCTTCAGACACTAAAATGGCTCCACACCAAATACTATGCAATAGTGAACAACACAAAATAAAACAACATTTTAGTCCAACTGACAATAGTCAATGTGGCAGATTATTGTTATTTACAAAATACAGACCATCTGCAGCCCCACACCAGAATGCCATTAATAGTCTTAATTTGCTCAGTTGCTTCATTACAACCAAGTGCAATCGAATATATGTAAAAATACGTTATTTTTTGTGACTCTTGTTATTCACACCAGTTTGTTAATAACTTAAATTTTTATAACGTCCCAACTTTGATACTTTCCCGACGTGTAACCTACCGACGAACGAACAGAAAGGAAGTGTATCCCCTTAAAAATTAAGATGTCAAGCTGACCGCATGTAAGAAAAGCAGAGTAATCCAAAAAAATCCTCTGAATTTAACAACAGCAAAACTCGAAAGCCTTCAGGCACTATCTTCGCACTGAATCGTCAAATATTATTCACCCCAATATCTATCTCTAATTCGTTTTATGGCAGAGACTCGACTAACTAAAATGTTTGCCTTCTCTTCGGTGATAGTGGGCAAAGTTCAGTGTCGTAAAATATCCACTAAGGTTCTCGCATTTCACCCACTTCAGCAACACTCAAAAAGAGATTTCGTAATATGTACTGACAGAAGAAATATCGCAGCACCAAAATGTCGTCGTAAGTCATAAACGAAAGTTGGTAGACATGTTTCTGCACTTATAGATGATGCCCAATCAAATTTCGCGCCAATCTCATAAGAATGGCGCTAGTAACGCCACTATGAGGATGCATATATGGTTTGCTTTCAACACACGTTGTAACGGCCGTGAGCGTTTGTTACATTTTAAATTAGACGTGGTGAGTTGCTGTTAGTCAGAAATGCCTTTAAGGCGACAAAGACGCCGTTATCAGCACTTCACTGAGTATGAACGAGATCGTATATTACGGTAACGAGATGCTGGACGTTTCTTCTGCGATACTGCCGAAAGACTTGGCAGAAATGTAGCCACTGTACATGACTGCTGGCAGTGGCAGTCACGAGAATGTACAGTCGCAAGAAAACCTGGCTCCGGACGGCCACGTGACATAACCGCGAGGGAAGAGCACTGTATTTGCCGTATGGCTGTGGAGTATCTTGCTGCATCTGCAGCAGCAATCCCAGCGACAGTTAGCATCTCAGTAACACAAGGAACTGCTAAAAATCGATTACTTCATGGTCATCGGCGAGCCCTGTAGCGTGCATTCCATTGACACCAAACTATCGCCATTTGCGACTTCAGTGGTCTCAAGCAAGAGCTCACTGGAGGGCAGAGTGGAGGCCCGTTGTGTTTTCTGATGAAGGTGCCTCGGTGCCAGTGATGGTCGTGTTGATTAGAAGGAGGCCAACTGAGAGCCTGCAAACCGACCTGTCTGTGTGCCAGACACATTCGATTTATGTACGAAGTTGTGGCTGGGGTGCGTTTTCGTTTGACATTAGGAGCGAACTCGTGGTTATTCCACGCACTCTAACTGCAAAACTGCACGTCAGTCTAGTGATTCGACCTGTCGCGCTGGCTTTCATGAACAACAGTCAAGTGTGTGGCTGCCAACAAGATATTGCTCGCCCACATACAGCTGCCGTAACCCAACATGCCCTACAGAGTGTCTGCTAGTCCCCTGGCCTGCTCTGTCACCAGATCAGTTTCCAGTCGGGCATATATGGTTCTTCATCGAACTACAAATGCAGCGTTATCCACGATCAGCGTTAACCGTCCCCGTCTTAACTGACCAAGTGCAACAGCATGAAACTTCATCCCATTGACGGATATCTGGCACGTGTAGAACACAATGCATGTATGTTTGCATGCTCACATTCAACATTCTAGCGGTTACACCGGTTATTAATGTACCAGCACTAGACATTTGCATTGGCTTATCTCGCGCTTCATTAACTTGTGACTCGCAATGTTGATCACTTCAATATACACATCTAAAAAACTTTGCATCACCTCGGTTCCTAGAGATCCGAAGCCTGTACAGATAACTGGAATGGAGATCAACATAAACATCATTTCCGCCCTTTTTATTGCTCATGAAAACCACACATTGCATGTTGTACCACGAAACAGCGAGACTTTCAGAGGTGGTGGTCCAGATTTCTATGCACACCGGTACCTCTAATATCCAGTAGCATTAATGCATACCTGAATTCGTCGTGGCATACTATCCATAGGTTCATCACGGCACTGTTGGTCCAGGTTGTCCCACTACTCAACCGCGATTTGGCGTAGATCCCTCAGAGTGGTTGGTGGGTCACGTCGTCCATAAAGAGCCCTGTTCATTCTATCCCGGGCATGTTAGATAGGGTTCATGTCTGGAGAATATGCTGGCCACTCTAGTCGAGCGATGTCTTTATCCTGAAGGAAGTCATTCACAAGATGTGCACGATGGGGGCGCGAATTGTCGTCCATGAAGATGAATGCCTCGCCAATATCCTGCCTACATGGTTGCACTATCGGTCGGAGGATGGACGTGAAGTATCGTACAGCAGTTACGGCGCTTTCTATTACCACCAACGGCCTACGTCGGCCCCACATAATGACATCCCAAAACAGCAGGGAACCTCCACCTTGCTGGACTCGATGCACAGTGTGTCTAAGGCGTTCAGCCTGACCGGGTCGTCTCGAAACATGTCTCCGACGATTGTCTGGTTGAAGGCATATGCGACACTCATCGGTGAAGAGAACGTGATAAGAATGCTGAGCGGTCCATTCGGCATGTTGTTGGGCCCATCTGAACCCTGCTCCTTGGTGCTGTGGTTGCAAAGATAGACCTCGCCATGGACGTCGGGAGTGAAGCTGCGCATCATGCAGCCTATTGCGCACAGTTTGAGTCGTAAAACGATGTACTATGGCTGCACAAAAAGCATTGTTCAACATGGTGGCGTTGATGTCAGGGTTCCTACAAGCCATAATCCGTAGGTAGCGGTCATCCAGTGCAGTAGTAGCCCTTGGGTGGCCTGAGCGAGGCATGTCATCGACTGTTCTTGTCTCTCTGTATCTCTTCCGTGTCCGAACAACATCGCTTTGGTTCACTCCGAGAGGTCTGGACACTTCCCTTATTGAGAGCCCTTCCTGGCATAAAGTAACTATGCGGACGCGGACGAACCGCAGTATTGACCGTGTAGGCATGGTTGAACTACAGACAACACGAGCCGTATACCTCCTTCCTGGTGGAATGACTGGAACTGATCGGCTGTCGGACCCCTTCCGTCTAATAGGCGCTACTCATGCATGGTTGTTTACATCTTTGGGCGGGTTTAGTGACATCTCTGAGCAGTCAAAGCGACTGTGTCTGTGATACAATCCCCACAGTCAACTTCTATCCTCAGGAGTTCAGGGAACTGGGGTGACGCAGAACATTTTTAATGTGTGTGTGTGTGTGTGTGTGTGTGTGTGTGTGTGTGTGTGTGTCACGAACTTTCATTATTGCACATTATTTTTCGGTATTGCGATGCAACTGACTGAGCACAACGAATTTTGAGCACAAGCATTAAGGTCGACTGCCAGTTTATTTAGCGGTTCTCAGTAATTCAATCTGAGTTTGTCTGTCTGATGCTCCCGTTTGACATTGTGGTAATTCTAATTGCTTGGCTGTGTAATTTAATTAACTAAAGATAAATTTCGTGTTTATTGTATATTTTGTTTAATTTTATTTGGTTCTCTGACTTTATTTACGGTGAGTTAACAGCGTAAATCATTCACTGTCCTTCATATTTTTGATTATTGTTGATTTTATTCTCTGGGCGTTTTACAGTCACCGATGGCTTTCAGTATTAGCTAGCATCTACTGCATTTCGCCTCTGTTGAGGGGCCATTACCTTGTTAATAAATCTTTATTGTTATTTTGGCTATTCAGGTCACTGATTTATAATTAAAGAGTTGCTAAACTAAATCTTGAACACATGTGTTCACTCACAGTTCAAACCCGTTCTACCACTTCCATCACCACCTGGACGAAGATTAAAGACAGATTATGTACCAGATTGGGAATGAGCGGGTGATCAAGTCTGCGATCGGAAGAGGATTGACTTTTAGCGATTGCGTCATGAGCCAATTGATTTATTATTACGGAGATGAAATGCAATATTTCCTTTGTATTCATTTTCAGTTGGTTTAGCATTGCTGTTGCTATACTACTGCACCGTTGTGTTCGAGATCATAATACATGACTGTTTCAGCCACTTTTGAAACTTTATTTGCTAAAAGTGATACATTATCTATTGACAGTTACGATATGAAATAAACATGCAAATACACATAAATTTACGATTTCAAAAAGAAATATGCATGTTTTACAAATATGAAATTATAGTGATTTTTTAAATTACTGATTTTTTAAGTATCATACAGAGATAGAAAAACAATCTGGGTATTCCAGCCGCGTCATTTCGGGATAAAATCTCGAGACTTCGACGATAACCTCCTTTGTTATCGTCAGGAGCAAGCGACTGTCTTCACTGATGTACCAGTGGCCTTATATAGCCCGTGGATGGCTTCTGATTGGTCAGTTTGTGATTGATCGATGATTACGTACTGCTGTCGCAGACGGTGTCAATGTCTCCGCTGGTGGCGCCGCCGCATCCGTGGGAACGTAAACACAGCAAGGAATGTCTCCGCCGCGACTCCGCATGGAGCGCTCTCTTCCATGCACCGCTCAGATAATATCCGCTATAACGGTTAAAGTTCTTCAAGCTCATTCTTAATTCGATAGCCTCCTTAATTATAGAATCTCAGTATGTGGAAGAATGGGACAAAATTTTTGTTCCATCAAAGAGTATTTTATGTTTGTTAGTGAGGCTATAGATAACAGCAATAAGGAATAGCGCGGTAGGCAGTACAGTTGAAGAGGAATGGACATCTCTAAAAAGGGCCATCACAGAAGTTGGGAAGGAAAACATAGGTACAAAGAAGGTAGCTGCGAAGAAACCATGGGTAACAGAAGAAATACTTCAATTGATTGATGAAAGGAGGAAGTACAAACATGTTCCGGGAAAATCAGGGATACAGAAATACAAGTCGCTGAGGAATGAAATAAATAGGAAGTGCAGGGAAGCTAAGAGGAAATGGCTGCAGGAAAAATGTGAAGACATCGAAAATATATGATTGCCGGAAGGACAGACTCAGCATACAGGAAAGTCAAAACAACCTTTGGTGACATTAAATGCAACGGTGGTAACATTAAGAGTGCAACGGGAATTCCACTGTTAAATGCAGAGGAGAGAGCAGATAGGTGGAAAGAATACATTGAAAGCCTCTATGAGGGTGAAGTTTGGCTGATGTGATAGAAGAAAAAACAGGAGTCGATTTAGAAGAGATAGGGGACCCAGTATTAGAATCGGAATTTAAAAGAGCTTTGGAGGACTTACGCTCAAATAAGGCAGAAGGGATAGATAACACTTCATCAGAATTTCTAAAATCATTGGGGGAAGTGGCAACAAAACGACTATTCACGTTGGTGTGTAGAATATATGAATCTGGCGACATACCATCTGACTTTCGGAAAAGCATCATTCACCCAATTCCGAAGACGGCAAGAGCTGACAAGTGTGAGAATTATCGCACAATCAGATTAACAGCTCATGCATCGAAGTTGCTTACGAGAATAATATACAGAAGAATGGAAAAGAAAATTGAGAATGCACTAGGTGACGATCAGTGTGGCTTTAGGAAAAGTAAAGGGACGAGAGAGGCAATTCTAACGTTACGGCTAATAATGGAAGCAAGGATAAAGAAAAATCAAGGCACTTTCATAGGATTTGTCGACCTGGAAAAAGCGTTCGACAATATAAAATGGTGCAAGCTGTTGGAGATTCTGAAAAAAGTAGGGGTAAACTATTGGGAGAGACGGGTCATATACAATATGTACAACAACCAAGAGGGAATAATAAGAGTGGACGATCAAGAACGAAGTGCTCGTATTAAGAAGGGTGTAAAGCAAGGCTGTAGCCTTTCGCCCCTACTCTTCAATCTGTACATCGAGGAAGCAATGATGGAAATAAAAGAAAGGTTCAGGAGTGGAATTAAAATACAAGGTGAAAGGATATCAATGATACGATTCACTGATGACATTGCTATCCTGAGTGAAAGTGAAGAAGAATTAAACGATATGCTGAACGGAATGAACAGTCTAATGAGTACGCAGTATGGTTGGAGAGTAAATCGGAGAAAGACGAAGGTAATGAGAAGTAGTAGAAATGAGAACAGCGAGAAGCTTAACATCGGGATTGATCGTCACGAAGTCAATGAAGTTAAGGAATTCTGCTACCTAGGCAGTAAAATAATCAATGACGGACGGAGCAAGGAGGACATCAAAAGCAGACTCGCTATGGCAAGAAAGGCATTTCTGGCCAAGAGAAGTCTACTAATATCAAATACCGGCCTTAATTTGAGGAAGATATTTCTGAGGATGTACGTCTGGAGTACAGCATTGTATGGTAGTGAAACATGGACTGTGGGAAAACCGGAACAGAAGAGAATCGAAGCATTTCAGATGTGGTGCTATAGACGAATGTTGAAAATTAGATGGACTGATAACGTAAGGAATGAGGAGGTTCTATGCAGAATCGGAGAGGAAAGGAATATGTGGAAAACACTGATAAGGAGAAGGGACAGGATGATAGGACATCTGCTAAGACATGAGGGAATGACTTTCATGGTGCTAGAGGGAGGGAGCTGTAGAGGGCAAAAACTGTAGAGGAAGACAGAGATTGGAATACGTCAAGCAAATAATTGAGGACTTAGGTTGCAAGTGCTACTCTGAGATGAAGAGGTTAGCACAGGAAAGGAATTTGTGGCGTGCCGCATCAAACCAGTCAGTAGACTGATGACAAAAAAAAAAAAAAGAAAAAAAAAAGTGAGAAGTTGAGAAGTGAGGCTGTGTTCCGCAATTGCCGACCTCTCCAGTTCTCTGTTTTTAATTTGCCGTTGGTGTTCTGCACACATGTCGGAAACGGTAGGAATGGTGACCCATATTATTGTTTCCACACTCACAGGAGATTTTATAAATTCCAGGGACCTTGAGGCCGAGTCTGTCCTTAACAGGGAGCACCATCTCCTTAATTCTCTTAGGAGGAAGAAATATCGGTCTTAAACCCTACACAGGCCTCACCACGTTTTACTGGATATAGCGACACTGGTTCATCCTGTGAGTGTGGAGCATTTTCACGTTTCCTTTTGTTGAAAAACGCTGCCGTTATGTGGCGCACACCTTAGCCATTCTTTCGGAACGCGGACTTCAGATGGTTAATTTCGGACTTCAAGGGGTCCTCGTCAGAACCATTTTTCGTTCTATATACCAACGTGTTCCAACCGGTGCTCTTCTGAACAGGACGATAAAAACTCTGTGCATTAAGATATAACCGATAAGCGTCGGCTTCCAGTACACAGAGGTGCCGAGACTTCTACATCTCGACAGTGAACCGGTTTTTCTGATGTATGCTGTTCATGTGTTCCATGAATTGTTAGAGAGCTTCTGCGCCGTGTGGTCAGACCATAACTGTATTGTCAACATAACCATAAAATGAAGATGGACAGATGGCGGAGGATTTCATAAAATTAATTACCATACAAGAAGTAGGTGGTCGTCATCACATGCCAGAACAATTTTATAGTTTCAGGAGGATAACGATCCAGTAGCATTTTCAGAGTGTCCTCCACAGGAACTTTTATGAACGGGCGGTACCACATCCAAGCCGACTGAAATGTCGTTTGGATCAACTCTAATCTGTTTGATTTTCTCAGTGAATATCTGTGAGTTTTTGATGTGATGTTCACAACGGCCGACTACAGAAGTCATCAACTTTGGGTATTTGGCCACCTTGTAGGTAGGGAACCAACTGCACTGGCAATAGGTCCCAGTTGAATATTACCCTTGTAGATCGTCGGTAGGCCGTATAACCTGGAATGTCTCGGAGCTCGGACCCTGAGATTTTTCGTAAAATCCTCTGGTGGACCCGAATTCTTCTGTAGCTCCGTAGTTATTCTGCTGTACATCAAAGTTGGGTCCCGTTTAAGACATTTGTACTTACTGTTCTCCAACAGTCAAGTTCGCAGGAGAGCTTCTGTAAAGTTTGGAAGGTAGGAGACGAGATACTGGCAGAAGTAAAGCTGTGAGGACCGGGCGTGAATCGTGCTTCGGTAGCTCAGATGGTAGAGCACTTGCCTGCGAAAGGCAAAAGTCCCGAGTTCGAGTCTCGGTCGGGCACACAGTTTTAGTCTGCCAGGAAGTTTCATATCAGCACACACTCCGCTGCAGAGTGAATATCTCATTCTGGGAACAGTCAAGTCATTTGACTATGATATTCGGTGCTATAAAAAAACGACGATGGCACTTCCTTTGTCAGCTGACAAGTAATGAGGTCTAGGGGTTATTGATTAGTGATCAAAACGTCCTCGGTACCGGCTTCGAATCCCGCCACTGGTTAAATTTTGATTAATAATCAGCATAGGTGGCCGAAGACTTCCTGCATAAGAAGTGCCCCTCATTCTGCCAACGGCCTTGTCAAAAAGGACGAAGGAGCGGACAGAGGTTCAGGGGACTACCTTGTCCTAGAGGTGGGAAACTGCTCTTAAAGGCGGAAGAATCAGCAGTGATCAACGGCATGAGGATGCCGAATGCAATGGGAATCACTCCATTAAAGACACGTAACGTGTATCCACAGGACATGAGGCCTGTAATCGGAAAGTGCCATGATGATCTCTCCATTGGCAAAAGATTCCGGGCCGGCCGGAGTGGCCGAGCGGTTAAAGGCGCTACAGTCTGGAACCGCACGACCGCTACGGTCGCAGGTTCGAATCCTGCCTCGGGCATGGATGTGTGTGATGTCCTTAGGTTAGCTAGGTTTAAGTAGTTCTAAGTTCTAGGGGACTTACTACCACAGCAGTTGAGGCCCATAGTGCTCAGAGCCATTTGAACCAAAAGATTCCGGAATAGTCCCCCATTCGGATCTCCGGGAGGGGACTGCCAAGAGGAAGGTTATCATGAGAAAAGATTGAATAATCAACGAAACGATAAAGAATCGGGGCGTGGAATGTCAGAAATTTGAAAGTTGTAGGGAAACTAGAAAATCTGAAAAGGGAAATGCAAAGGCTTAATCTAGACATAGTAGGGGTCAGGGAAGTGAAATGGAAAGAAGACGAGGATTTCTGGTCAGATGAGTATAGGGTAATATCATCAGCAGCAGGAAACGGTATAACGGGAGTAGGATTCGTTATGAACAGGAAGGTAGGGCAGAGAATGTGTTACTGTGAACAATTCAGTGATAAGGTTGTTTTTGTCAGAATCGACAGCAAACCATCACCGACAACAATAGTTCAGCTATATATGCCGAAGTCGCAAGTTGAAGATGAATAGACAGAGAAAGTATGTGAGGATATTGAAAGGGTAATACAGTAAGTAAAGGAAGACAAAAATCCATTAGTCATGGGAGACTGGAATGAAGTTGTAGCGGAAGGATGAGAAGAAAAGATTACGGGAGAATATGGGCTTGAGACAAGTAATGAGGGAGGAAAAAGACTGAGTTCTGTATCAAGTTTCAGCTAGTAATAGCCAATACTCTGTTCAAGAGTCACAAGAGGAGGACGTATACTTGGAAAAGGCAAGGTAATAAGGAAAGATTTCAGTTAGATTACATCATGGTCAGACAGAGATTCTAAAATCAGATACTGCATTGTGAGGCGTACCCAGGATCAGATATAGACTCTGATCGCAATATAGTGGTGATGAAGAGTAGTCAGAAGTTTAAGACATTAGTCAGGAAGAGTCAATACTCAAACAAGTGGGATTCAGAAGTACTAAGGAATGACGAGATATGCTTCAAGTTCTCTAAGGCTTTAGATACAGCAATAAGGAATAGCTCAATAGGCGGTACAGTTGAAGAGGAATGGACATCCCTAATAAGGGCCATCAAAGAAGTTGGAAAGAAAAACGTAGGTACAAAGAGGGTAACTGCATGGGTGACTGCGTGGGTAACAGAAGACATACTTCACTTGATCGATGGAAGGAGGAAGTACAAAAATGTTCCCGGAAACTCAGGAATACAGAAATATAAGTCGCTGAAAAATGAAATAAACAGAAAGTGCAGCGAAGCTAGAGCAAAAAAGCTGCATGAAAAATATGGAGAAATCGAAAAACGAACAATTGTCGGAAAGACTGACTCAGCATGTAGGAAAGTCAAAAATCCTTCGATGAAATTAAAAGTAGGGGTGGACGCATTAAGAGTCCAACGGGGTTTCCATTGTTAAATGCCGAGGAGTGAGCTGATGTGTGGAAAGAGCACATTAAACGCTTCTATCAGCGGGAAGATTTATCTGATGTGATAGAAAAGAAATCAGGAGTCGATTTAGAAAAGATAGGGGATCCAGTATTAGAATAAGAAGTTAAGAGAGCTTTGGTGGACTTATGATCAAATAAGGAAGAAGGAATAGATATCATTCTATCAGGAGTTTTGAAATCATTGCGGAAAGTGGCATCAAAACCTCTATTCACGTTGATATGCCGAATGTATGAGTCTGGCGACATACCATGAATTTCGGAAAAATATCGTCCAGACGATTCCGAAGACTGCAAGGGCTGACCAGCGCGAGAATTATCGCACAATCAGCTTAGTAGGTCATGCATCGAAATTGCTGACAAGAGTAATATACAGAAGAATGGAAAAGAAAATTGAAGATGTACTAGATGACGATCAGTTCGGCTTTAGAAAAAGTAGAAGAACAAGAGAGGCAGTTCTGGCGTTGCGGTCAGACCAAAGTAAAATCAAGACACGTTCATAGGATTTGTCGACCTGGAAAAAGCGTTCGACAATGTTAAATGGTGCAAGATGTTCGAAATTGATTATTGCAAAAGTAAAAACTATCTCTACAAGTTAATCATTCATTTAAATTATTTTCAAGATAATAAAATGCAACACTGGGCATAATTAACTTCAAAAGCAACCATTCATGATTGGCACCAAAACTACGCCATCTTAGGAAATGTGCATAACTACACTTTCAATAGTACCACCGGAAATTGGTTCATTAAAGGTTTATATGTACTTGTACTTTAATCACCTGTGAAGCTGGTGTTCTTGGCAACAATATTTACACAATCTTGCTCTGTAATTCTACTAATCTATATTGTGTAATAAATTAAGAATAATTTAGCAAAAGCTCTTTCCAACTTCCCTTTTATAGTTTTAGCTTTTATGTAATTAAGGTTTCCACATTCCTATTGATAGGTCTTGAAATTTTTGTTCTTAAACCTCCTACCTTAACAATATCAGTTGGAGTAGTCCAAAGCCAGCCTTGGTGAACGAGCGGTTCTAGGCGCTTCAGTCCGGAACCACGCAGCTGCTGCGGTCGCAGGTTCGAATCCTGCCTCGGGCATGGATGTGTGTGATGTCCTGAGGTTAGTTAGGTTTAGGTAGTTCTAAGTCTAGGGGACTGATGATCTCAGATGTTAAGTGCCATAGTGATTAGAGTCATTTTAACCATTTTTGAAGTAGTCTATAAACAAAGCATTCAAATTTTACTCTTACTTTAACTTTTGCTACTCCTTTTACCTTAGACAAAAAATCACTTTCACACATGAATGCCAGAATTGTTCATTTAAATCAGATAATCGGTTTTAGTAACACTTAGGTGAGGACCCTGCGTAGGTTCGTGAGCAGGATTGAAGTTACTATTTCGAATACGAATTGACTTTTTATGTGATAATTATTGAAACAACACACAAATTAACTGGTCCATGTCAAAATACATTGCGTAACTTAATGTATGAAGTCTATGAAGCAGTGGCGAAGATTAGTGGCAGGCGAAATGTCTGATGACTGTAGTCACGGCTCTTCCGTGAACACAAAGTAATAGCCAGATCCACATCCGAGGCAAATCCCTTCTAATGCAGCTTTCAATTGCCTCTCTCAGCACCGTCGAGGTGTACCGTGCTAAGGCTAGCCACACACTGCGTGCCGTTCACATAAGGAAGCCGCTCAGTTCGACCGCCAAACCCACCTTTTACATCGCGCCAGGCCACTTTCGTTACGGAGGGACTTCCCTACAGCGTTTACATGTAACAAATAAAAGTGACGTAAGCATGAACCATGTTTTAACAAACATACTCCTTTCATAAATATATTTAATTAAAATAATTTAAAATTTCAACATATTCTTTTACTTTTTTCATATATGCATTACAAAACTCTAATTTTCTTGACGTACATCAAGGAGTTCAAACAACACAGAGTGCACACTTCATAAATTGCAGATACACAGTTTCTTAAAATAAATCTACTCGCAATTGATATAAGTGTTTTATACTCCACAGATAAGATCCACGACGGGTACAATACGTGATGTAGGAGAAGAATTCAAACCTTTATTAACGGCCGAGGTGGCTCCTTTTTCCAGGTTCTTGTCTGACACGTTGACGACAGTGCGTGCTGTTTCATACGATGACTCAGATCTTTGCACAGCTGCAAGACGCTCAAATTTCTTTACTTGCTTGGCCGATGTATTGCTCCGATGAACTCCTTGATGAGCAGCCGTCGTTATATCCCAGTCAAAAGGCGAGAGAACTGTAGATAATAAAAGATGGCAACAATATAAACTGCGTGCATTAAAATCCAGTTCGTACATTATGTATCGTAACCTTTCTTTCACAGTCGCCTGGGTGGTCTTCCACAATATGTTCTTCATTCCACCCTGCTTGATATGGTGTTTAACCACAGTAAACTCAGGCACAGTATTCTTATCGCGACAGCGTTGCAGAAATGCCAAATTCATCTGCAACTGTGCATATTTGACGCGCATATTCTCCAGTTGACGAAACTGGCGTGCAGTATCCTTCCCGTAAAGGAAAGTAATATGAGAACAAAGTGTTTCTCGATATAAATGATTTGTAAATAACTCTCGGTTTCCGTGCCGCCTCAGTTCGGGATAAACTCTCGAGCTTTCGACTGTAGCCTCCATCGTCGTCACGAGCATCTGACTGTCTTCACTGATGCTGACCTTATATAGGCCGTGGACGGCTTCTGATTGGTCGGCTTCTGACTGGTTGGCGATTACGTACTGCTCTCTCAAAAAATGGTTCAAATGGCTCTGAGCACTGTGGGACTTAACATCTGAGGTCTTCAGTCCCCTAGAACTTAGAACTACTTAACTAACATAAGGACATCACACACATCCATGCCAGAGGTAGGATTCGGACCTGCGACCGTAGCGGTCGCGCGGTTCCAGACTGAAGCACCTACAACCGCTCGGCCACAGCGGCCGGCTCACAAGGAGAAGATGAAGTGTTAGAGAAAGTGTATGATGTCACTGAACGGGGAATTAAGTATGTAGAGCAACATGAAAATCTAATAATCATGATTGATTTGACCGCGGTCGTAGCGAAAGGAACGGAAGACGGGTTTACGTTGGAATATGGGCGTGGCGGTAGGAAACCGAGTGCACCGAGGCTAACTGAGCCATGCAGTAATTCAAGAATAAGAAGAGGAGGAAATACACATGGAAAAGACACGGAGACATGGGAAGGTTCCAGATGGATTACATGACGGTCAGATAGATAATCCGAAATCAGGTGTTTTATTATAAGGCATATCCTGGTACAGATACAGATGCAAATCACCTTTTGATAATGATGAGGTGTACATTGAAATTCACGAGAGCCGTCAAGAAGAATCAGTGTGGAAGGAAAACGAAAACTTAAGGTCTGAGGAATGGTGAGATACATTTCAATTTCGCTAACGATGTGGATACTGAGGTAAGGAATACCAGAGTCGGCAGTTCAGTACAAGAGGTGTGGATATCTCTAAAAAGTGCAATCACAGATGTTGGACATACAAACATAAGTACAAGGAATGTAACTGTAAAGAAGTCTTGGGTAACAGAAGAAGTACTTCAGTTGATCTATGACTGAAGAAAGTACAAAAATATTCAAGGAAATACAGGAACACAGCATTATAAACCAATTATCAATGAAATAAATAGGAAGCGCACGGCGACCAAGGCATTATGGCTGCAGTAAGGAGGTGAATAAATAGAAAAAGAAGTGGTCCTGAAGACGACTTACTCAGCGCTTATAAAAGTAAAATCAAGCGATGGTGAAATTAAAAGTAAGGAAGGTAATGTAAAGAGCGCAATGAGATTTACACTGTTAAGCGCAGAAAAGAGAGTAGACATGAGGAAAAAGTACACAGAAGGCCGCTGTGGGGAGAAGGACGTTCTGATACCGTGGTAGGAGAAGAAATTCGATCATTTTCTTCATGTGGGCTACTACAGCCGTATATTTGTGAGAAAGTTTTCAATTTTCCTACTGTGACTGTTTTTCACAAGTATTCTATTTATTATATCTTGCACGATTGACCAATTTGCGTCTTAGAGGCTATTTTCAAGGGCATTAGTGCAGTTGCGCAGGATAAATGCACAACACATCGACAGCTACTGTGCATATAAATGACATTTAAGGCCGAAATTGGCCCATCGTGCAAGACATAATAAATTGAATACTTGCGAAACACTGTCGTGTGAAACGCCCGCTAAACCCGCTGGGCAGAACAGGTGATTAGGATTGTGGAAAGGTCCAATAAGGCGTCGGTCAGTTTCACTTCAAAATTGTATTTTATTGTAATTTAATAACGCTTTTAAACCAAAACGGTACATAGCCGAACCTTTAAAACTACGAGTTTCAAAATGCAATTCTCTCACGGCTGAAGGCCGCCAAACAAGAAATGTTAAAAATCAACAAGATAAAAGTGCAGTTAAGATGGTCAATTTAATAATTATATATACAGGGTGGTCCATTGATCGCGACGGGCAAAATATCTCACGAAATAAGAGTCAAACGAAAAAGCTACAAAGAACGAAACTTGTCTAGCTTGAAGGGGGAAACCAGATGGCGCTATGCTTGGCCCGTTAGATTGCGCTGCCACAGGTCAAACGGATATCAACTGCGGTTTTTTAAAATAGGAACCCCCATTTTTATTACATATTCGTGTAGTACGTAAAGAAATATGAATGTTTTAGTTGCTGGTGCACTTGAATTGTAGTGAACCAATATAGTTAACTCCACCGCACTGCGGCTCGATTCCACTAGTACAACCACTCGATGTTGCTCACAAGAAAAGCTCCACAACGGCGATTCACCGAAACGAACGACACAACATGAACGGACGTGGCTTGGGTACTTAACACACCACTCAACTTTGACGTCTTGGGTCGGTGAGCCAAGAAGCTCGTAGCGATCGGACAGCTCCACACACGTTCCGACACTGTGCAGGGACTGCCAGCGGACCCAGCCGACTGCACCGCACGGAGATCCTCCCTGGTCCGCACCAACCGACCGACTCGCTCAGAATGCCGACAACATCTAAAATAAACGTTAGTGGAAATAACCCAAACTACACACACAAGCTGACGTACACTTGCACGAAGACCTGAACGATACCCAACAGTAACTAAGGACACACAAAGACAAATCGGGAGTCTATGCACGCACTCACACACACACACACACACACACACACACACACACACACAGACACACGCACACACACACACACACACACAGCCGACTCACGAACGAATGGCGAGCCAAAACGCGTCGTCCGGTAAGACGACCGACGATCCACCAAGACCGTGGCCTGGCTAAAGTCATGCGTGGCGGCAATTGGGCGAGCCATGTCGACGCAGACTTCACTGATCCAACCCGACTGCACTAGTGCCGCATTGCAACTCCCCGACTGGCAGGTCTGTACTGGGCTCCAGACCCGTTCCAACTAACTGGCAGTCCGAACTCGCTACCCGAACTCGCTTACGACAGACAACGACCGGAAAGTAATAGCAGTCGAGCAAAGATACTACGAGAGGGGATACATCGACACCCGCTGCTAGTGCCGCTCACGGTCAGGCAAAGCAGCAACTCAGTGACAGTAGTAATTTAAATTAACGTAGTGAGGTGGAAGTACGTTAAAAACAGGGTGTAAAATACATGATGGTGGGAACACTAGCCACGCACGGCTCATCGTGGTGGATGACTTCAAAATGTTCTGTACGAAAGTGCAGTCGATATGGAAGAGATAGGGGATATTGTATTAAAGTCAGAATTTAAATGAGCTCAGTAACACTTGAGAACAAATAAGACAGAAGGGAAATATAACATCCAAGAGGAATTTCTAAAATCATTGGGGTAAGTGGCAACCAAACGACTATTTAAAATGATGCACAGAACCTAAGAGACTGGCGTTCTTACCGTCACCATATCGCGAAAAACGTCATCTACACATATCCGAAGGTAACAAGTGCGAAAGCTTAGCAGTAACAGATCACCAACTCATGTAGCCAAGCTGCTAACATCTACGTCTACATCTGCATCGGACTCCGCAAGCCGCCTCATGGTGTGTAGTGGAGGGTACTTTCGGTACCACTGTCTGATCCCTTCAACCATGTTCCACTCCGGAATAGTACGTGAGAAGAATGATTGTCGATAAGCCTCTGTATTGTCTCTAATATCTCGAATTTTCTCCTTGTGGTCAATATGGGAGATGTATGTGGGGGGGAGGTGGGGGGGGGGGGCGGAAGTAATATGTTGACCGACTCTTCCTGAAAAGTGCTGTCCCGAAATTTCAATAGCAACTCTGTCCGTGATGCACAACGCCTCTCTTGTGACGTCTGCCAGTTTAGTTTATTTAGCATCTCCGTAACGCTCTCTCGCCAGCTAAACGATCCCGTGACGAAACGCGCCGCTCTTCGTCCGATCTTCTCTATCCCCTCTGTCAGTCCTACCTGAAAACGATCCCAGATAGATGAACAATACCCAAGAATTAGGAGAAAAAGCTCCTTATAAGCCACTTCTTTCGTGGGTGAGTTACATTTCCTTAAGCCCATTCCGATGAATCTGAGTCTGGTGTCTGCTTTTCCCACTATCTGTTTTATATGGTCATTTCACTTAAGGTCGCTCTGGTTAGTTACGCCTACATATTTTGCAGCAGACACTGACTCCAGCTATGAGACATCAATAACGTAGCTGCACAGTGGAGGATTTCTTCTCCTATATATGCGCAATATGTTACATTTATTTACGTTCAGGGCCAACTGCCATAGTCTGCACCATTCATCAATTCATTTATTTACGTTGTAAACAGCGTCGCTCCTATCACGCTTCCCCATGGTACTCGGGATATTACCTCTACATCTGTCGATTTAGTTCCGCTGAAAGCGACGTGCTGAGTTATATCTTCAAGAAAGTCTTGAATCCAATCGCAGGTCTGCTCTGAAACTCCGTAAGCTCGTATTTTTCATTAAACGCCAATGCGGGACGGTGTCAAATGACTTGCTGAAATCAAGGAACACGGCACCAACCTGAGCGCGGTTGTCCACTGCGCTGTTTATCTCATGAAAGAACAGAGCGAGCTGAGTTCTGCAGGATCTCTGTTTGCGGAATTAATGTTGATTTTTATAGAGGAGGTGTTCATTTTTCAAAAACGTCATAATTATTTAGCATAATACACGTTTCATAATTCTACAACAGATTGACGTCAACGATATAGGTCTATAATTGTGTGGATCTGTCTTACGGCCTTCCTTAAAAATGGGAATAATCTTCGCGTCTTTCCAATCGTTAGGTACCGTTCGTTGCTAAAGCGATCTAGGATACATTATTGCTACAAGGGAAGCAAGTTCTTTCGCATAATCTTTATAGAATCTTATAGGTATCTCAAGTGGTTCTGGAGCCCTTCCACTACTCAGCAATTATAGCCGCTTTTCAATTCCGCAATCAGTTATCTCAATATCTGCCATTTCGATATCCGTACGACGATTGAAAGGAGGGACAATGTTACGATCTTGCACGGTGAAACAACTTCGGAAGACCGAATTCAGTATTTCGGCCCTCTCTCTGTTATCTTCCGTTTCGATGCCGGTGTGGTCGCTGAGAGAATGAATAGATGATTTTTGTTGTGACTGACAATTCGCACTTTTTCACAACACAACTTAATTGATGTAAGTTCACAAGGTTGATGGCTGAAGATACAAACGAAAGGTAACAATAACGAAAAAAGTCTCCTAATTGAGGCAAACAAAAGTTTACTTCTTATTTTCCACAAAGGTTCGTGGTAACACACTCACACACTAGTAACAGTCCAATTCCGAGACGAAGACGTAATCTTCGACGGTTGCAGTACACGAGGTCGGCATCCGGCGTGAACTGAACTTCGGTCCTGGTTCTAACCCCTAAATAGCTGTCTTCAGCCAATCAGATGTCGGCGCAGTGATACTTCCTGCTGGCCGTGGCTCGAGCTCCCCCTGCAGGAAGTAGTGCTCGGAATGTCTGTTTCCATTATCTTGTGTGTAAATAGCCGGTGTTTACCATGGTGCTTTTGGGTACGCCTTTGGGCATAAACAGCCTCGTCCTCTGTGGTGTTATATGGATTGCCGGCCCTCAGGGACTACCTTGGCTCCGGTATAACAATTTTGACCCACTTACTCATTTTACATACTATCAAATATCTCTTAGGGTTTTTATTCAGGTCGGTTGACAACGTCTTACTTTCAGAATCATTGAACTGTTCTCTCATTACTCTCCTTACACTCAGTTTTGCTTCGTTCAGCTTTTGTTTGTCAGCTAGCTTTTTACTTCTCTTGAGACGAAGTGCTCTTTGTTTACGCAGCGTTTTTCTAACACGGCTGTTAAATTGTGGTGGATATTTCACATTCCTTAAAACCTTACTCGGAACGTTCTTGTCTAGGTCATATTGAACGTTGCCTTTCAATTTCATCACTGCTGAGTTATTCTGTAATTTGTATCCTGTCATCCTTGCTGGGCTAATATATCTCCCTACCTTTCTTTACATTCCTTGCAGTACCCGTCGTCATAGATGCTGTCACAGCCTTATGATCACTGATACCTTCCTCTACGTTAACTGATTCGGTATGTTCAGACCTGTTTGTTGTCAGGAGGTCTAAGACGTTACCCTCACGAGTTGGTTCTCTAACAATCTGCTCGAGGTGATTTTCGGACCAGACATCCAGAACAATGCCACACGATTCCCTGTGTCTGGCGCCAGTTTTGATGGCATAACACTCCCAATCTATACCTGGAAAGCTGAAGCCACCCCCAACTACAATGGCATGATCAGTACAATTACTAATGATATTCAGCAAGTTCTGTCTTAAGCGCTTTGCAACTACAGATCCCGACCCAGGTGGTCTATAAAAGCATCTGATCTTAATTTTGGACCGTTCTTTGATACTCAGTTTCACCTAGATTAATTCACATTCGGAATCCATGATAACCCCTGGATTTTATCGAATTTTTTACTGCGATAAACACGCCGCCACCTATCCCTGTGATAAACATTCCAATCTCAACTTAGGATATCGTTGTCGTTGACGTCTGGTTTCAACCAGCATTCTGTTCCCAATAGTATCTCTTCATTATAATCTTCAGTAAGCGATACTAATTCTGGGACCTTTCCTTGGGTGATCCAGCAGTTTACTAAAATCATATTAATGTTTTCTATCTCTGATCTGGGAGAACAAAGACTCTCTGAGGTCGCTGTGGCTGATTAAACAGGCAAATCGTCTTTACTCCGAAGGGAAGGGTTCTCTAACCGAAAAAATTCCCATGTGCACGCCACAAGTACTCCGCTACCTTAGTAGCCGCTTATTGCATGTAGTGCACGCCTGACTTATTAAGGAGAACCCTACAATTCTGCACCCGATAGCGGAGGTCGAGAAATTCGCATCCGATACTTTCGCAGAATAGTCTGAGCCTCTGGTTTAGATCCAACACTCTACTCCAAACCAGAGGAACGCGATCAATCCTAGGTACGAAACTACAAATAGACAGCTCAGCCTGCACCCTGCGTGTGTTGCTAGTTGCCTTCACCAAATCAGCCATCCGCCGAAAGGAGCCGAGGATGGCCTCAGAACCCAAGCGGTAGGCGTCATTCGTGCCGACATGTGCCACTACATGCAGCTGGTTGCACCCAGTGCTCTCGATATCCGCCGGCAGGGCCTCCTCCACATAACCGCCCGGCAAACGTACCGAATGAACGTTGGAATTCTTTCTCGCCTTGCCTGCTATCTCCCTGAGGGGCTCCATCACCCGCCTTGGAGCTCCCAATGGCTAGCATACCCACCCTCTGTACTTGTCCGGACTGGGCAGGAAAATCGACAGCTGGCCCAACAGGAGAGGCATCCCGTGCTGGCTCAGAGTTATCATCAGCACTGGAAACCACCTCGTACCTTTTGCTAAGACTTAGGGAGCCAGCCACACGGCCTGTTCATTCTTTCCCCTTCCGCCCAGTGACGTGCGAACTGCTCCAATAATAATTCTTAAGGAAATAATGGTTCAAAAAAATGTTCTTAGTTGAATACCCACCACTGTTTGCCACCCACTCTGGAGTGAGAACGGACTGGTCAGATGTCGCGTATCAGAAGCTGCAGCGACGTCCGGGTCACCGGGGGATTTCAGTGGCACCAAAAGTGTCGCAGGTCTTGTCACTGC
Organism: Schistocerca piceifrons; assembly: GCF_021461385.2. Classification (NCBI taxonomy): domain Eukaryota; kingdom Metazoa; phylum Arthropoda; class Insecta; order Orthoptera; family Acrididae; genus Schistocerca; species Schistocerca piceifrons. The sequence continues at coordinate 674,698,450 of NC_060140.1, read as the reverse complement.
CGCCCCGACGTCACCGCAAATTTGAGCATTAGCTGGAAGCTTGTCGACGGAAGCCAACGCAGCTTCCAGCGGTTTCCGGACAGCAGCCAATTCTCCTTGTGCCCGCTCACAACAAGCACAGTCGTTACCCATATCGTACTGTGTATAAAGTAGAGGTAAGTTCTCAAAAGGCGCTACTAAGTTTGAAGTGTATACAAAATATAGCAAAGGAGAATAAAGTAACACTAAAAATTGCTGTCCAGATTTCTCACTGTATTCTGAGACTGTAAGCTATTAAAAAGAAGTAAATTTATGTACTGAAGTTGATGTATTTGCAGATGCCTGTTATAAGAAATCCTGTTTGTCGAAAGTTACTGCACGAGATAAATAATCAAACTAGAACGCTGATATGAACTGTTTACTATCTACTAGCACAAAATAAAGACTTAGTGACGTGACGCGTCGGGAAAATTTACATTAGGAAGCTGCCCCACACAAGGATATTCACAAGACTTACGCAACAACAAAAACTACGATTAATTTTCTATCCACTAGTCTACACAGTAAAATAAACAGGTACAGTTCACTTCTTTACAGAAGAACGTGAAAAAAAGTCTTAATTAATTTACAGTTTATCAGACAAGTGCTGCTGCTGCTGCTCTGCTGCGCGTCCTCTCGGTTTTGCGGCTGCCGCCAACTAGAATAATACACAGAAGATTGGGAAATAAATTTTATGATATGTTAGATGAGGATTAGTTTGGCTTCAGGAAATGTAAAGGAGCCAGTAAGGCAGTTCCGGCGTTAGGATTGATCATGGAACCATGAGTAAGGAAAACTCAAGACGGGTTCATAGGATTTGTCGACCTGGAGAATCGTTCGACAATTTAAAATGATGCAAGATATTCGAAATCCTGAGGAAAATAGTAGTAAGCTATAGGAAAATAGGGGGAATATACAATATTTACAAGAACCGAAAGGGAACAATAAGACTAGCAGATCAAGAATGATATGCTCTGATAAAAAGGATGTTAGACAAGGGTGCAGTTTTTCGCCTCTACTGTTTAATCCATACACAGAAGAACCTATGATGAAAATTAAAGAACGGTTCAAGAGTACGATTAAAATACAGTGTAAAAGGATATCAAAAAGATTCGCCGATGACATTGCTATCCTCAGTGAAATTTAAGAAAAATTACAGGATCTGTTCACTGGAATGAACAGAATATGGATTGAGAGTAAACCGCAAAAAAGCAAATGTAAAGAGATGTAGCAGAAATAAGAATAGCTAGAAACTTAAAATCAAAATCCGTGACGATGTTGAAGATGTAAAGGAATTCTGCTACCTTGGAACAAAAATGACCCGTGATAGATGAAGCAAGGGAGAGAAGTTTACTGGAATAGGCCTTATTTTGAGGATGAAATTTCTGAGCATGTACGTTTGAAGTACAGCACTGTAGGATAGAGAATCAAGGAAAGTAGGAAAACCAGAAAAGAAGAGAACACACTGGGAGGGAATAAGGTGTTTCGAAAGTGATTAATTCTGTTACGCACTGTAGAAACTTTGTTTCTACAAAGACCAGAAATGAGTTTCTGCTCGTCACATGACTCTTACGCTCGGTGGTATGCCTCTGGTGTTTCGGAATTTAAACGCGGAGGATAATTTAGTAGGATCACCCTCTCGTTCCTGGCCTGAGGCTGTGGTTCTTGTTCACTGCAGTAATTATTGCCTGCAATGCGGTACAACCGGCTGCATAATTGTAGAACACGAGAGGTGGAAGGTTCTGTTTCACGAGAACGGTCCACGCGGTGTTCCTCGTCTCAGAATAGACCCAGTACATCTGCGACTGCGAGATACGATGAAGAAGGCGAGACGGATGCGAAGACCGATTGGGACGTTGAGTGGAAGGTGGTCCGCCGCTGTGGGATTCAATTAACTAAAGAGCTCTTGCTGAAAGTGTTTTCTGTCCTTGTTGTCTCACAGAGATTGCCTCGCTGTCACCCTTTACTGCCGCGATCGGCGCTGAAGTCGATACACCCGCAGGTGTGCATTATTGTGCTGCGTTGCAACGTAAAATATACCAGGAGATTCGCATATAACTATTTTCGATTAAAGAAGGTTGACTCATTAAAAACGAGGTCACTAGAAACGGCGCCAATCGTAGGATAATTTTGGTGGGTGTATAGAAGGTAGCGTATCGGCATTCACATAAAGGGAATTCGGAGAGTAATGAAAATCTCATTATAGCGGTATGGATCTTTGGCCTCACTCACTTCTTATTAGTTTCTTTTAATCATTTTTCGATCAGGCAAGGGTGACACTTCTTCCCTTTCTTCTCTAGTAATGCCACCTTCTACATTAAAATGGAACACATACGATTGCAAAGGTCAATTGATCTTTCTAATAATGTAAACCCTATTAATTATGTCTATTTGTTTTGCATGTTGCATTGGACTGGAGAATAATCGAAGAATTGGCGAGCAGTCGGAACAAGAAACGGCCTGCTGCTCAGAGCTTGCCATCCCCTAAAGGACAGTTTAGCTCCAGATCTAAAGAACCCTGTTGCATGCAGAAGGCAGTCCCCCCGCCGCCACTCTCCCGGAAATTACAGTCACAGAGGCTGGCCTTGGCTTGGCAGGGCATTATGCCGAAGGCCATCGGTGATGCAGCCGGGTTGTTTCTTCGAAGAAACTGGAAAGCAGTCTGGTTAATAGGTCACACAAAATAGTCCGTAGCAATGTGGAATAAAGCAATACCTGGAAGTTCGTGAGACCTGAGCGTTTCTTTACACAGTGTCCTATCCAAACTAAACTCTCTACCGTGGTGCTTGCTGATGACAGGGCAGACACCGGTCGTAAAAGAATAGAGTGTGTGAAGCCGGAACGGCAGATAAAATGTTGCCAGGTCCGTGGAAGTGCAATACTTGTGGAACGTTGGGCGCGCTTTGAAAAAAAGAAAAGTCCAGCGTGAAGCTTTCTGTTGTTAGGTCACGTAATTTATTAACGCAGTTGTTGAAGAAAAGAGCGCAAAAAAAAAGTAGACGAGGTCGGGCAACGTTCTCCGAGAAGAGCAAATACGGTGCTTGCTTACATTACTTTCGGCTATAGCTTCTCCCGAGAGAGCTAATTTGCCTCCAGACTGTTAGTACTTCGTTTAATTCGAAAAAAATACGAAATTGACCAGCGGTTAAATGAACTTTTCAGATTAATGAGGCAAGTTTTAATATGTGGTTAATGTGTACCAGTGGTCTACCTGTAGCATCGTTCGTTCGTAATGAAAACGTCCTCGGTCTCGGGTTCGAAAAAAAAAATCATCAGCAATGGCGGCCGAACACTTTCGGTATAAAAGGCACCCTCATTTGGCCAACGGCCTTATCAAAGAGGTCGAAGAAGCGGACCGAAGTTTAGAGGACTCTCCTGTCCTTCATGTAGGAAACTGCCCCTAATAGGCGGGAGAATCAGCAGTGATAAAGGGCATGAGCATGCAGAAGGCAGTTGAAACCATAGCGTCACAGACATGTAACGTGCATCCACAGGATAAGTCGCCTGTAACTGAAAGACTGTCATGACAACATTCTCATTGACAAAATATACCGAACTAGTCACCCAGTTCGGAACTCTGGGAGGGGCCTGCGAATAGGGATGTGATCGTGAGAAAAAGATTGAGTAACTAAAGAAAGGATGACGTTCTACGAGTCAGGGAGTGGAAAGTTAGAAGTTTGAACTTGGTAGCGAAGCTAGAAAATCTGAAAGAGGAAATGCTAGGGCTCAATTTAGATAGAGTGGGCATCAGTGAAATGGAAAGAAGACAAGGATTTCTGGTCAGACGATTATAGGGTAGTATCATCAGAGCAGAAAATGGTATAACGGGAGTTACTGTGAACAGTGCAGTAATAGGGTTGTTCTCATCAAAATCGAAACGAAACCTACACCAACTTCAATATTTCAGCATAAATGCCGACGTCAAAAGCAGATGATGAAGAGTTGGAGAAGCTATATGATGATACTGAACAAGTAATTCAGTAGGTGAACGGAAATGGGAATCTAATAGTCATGGAGAACTGGAATGTGGTTGTAGGTGAAGGAGTAGAAGAATGGGTTATTTCAGACAGCGAGCTTCATAGTAGGAACGAGAGTCTCCAGCTCTCAGTTGATATACGTCTTCAGAGTGGCAAGTTGTTTATGTTCTTCTATGTCTTCTGTCAGTATATTTATTAAATTTCGTGCGTGTTTCTCTGACTAAGAGGTTTTACCTCGCTTGTTTGTAAGTGTAAATTCATCCAGTCTTTAGCGCAATACGTGCTCACTGAACAGCCAGCTACGTGGCTCGTTAGAGCATCAGCGTCTGTTAGTGACACTTCTGCAGTGTATCAGGTTGCATATCCAGAACTGTCTACTTTTATTGTTCACTTCTTCAGTTAGTCTTGCTAGGCTGGCTAGGATGTGTGCATGCCGTGTGCGGACGCAGGAGTAGTTGGCCGCAGTTCGCGAACAGCTGAATGTGCTTTTGACTACGATCGGTCACCTTCAGGCTGCTGCCTCGGGGTGTAGCGATGGTAGAGAATCTGGCGCGTCGTATGGGGCATCTCAGGTGTCGCTTCCTTTGTCCGCGGGCTCTGCTTCCGAGGCACTTATTAGTGCACCAATTTGCTCGCCTGGCCTCGCTCATTCACCCTGTGAGTGGACAGGTGGCGGTTCCTTCAACAGGATCCGAGCAGACGCAGGGGGGGGGGGGAGGGGGGAGGAGTTATCTTGTTATTGCGAGCTCCAATGTTAGGCGCGTTATGGCGCCACATAGACAGATAGGCAGATAGCGTTCAGGGCTGGAAAGAAAGCAAATGTGCAGACGGTATGTCTCCCGGGGTGTCTCATCCGAGATGTGGAGGAGGGCTTGCCTGTGGCTACCGAGCGTGCAGGGTGCACACGTCTGACATGTTGTGGCTCACGTTGGCTCAAAGTTGCCTGTCGCATGGCTTCTGAGGCGACCCTCAGTCCGTACAGACGGCTGGTGAAGACTATTGGCCTCGCGTGTGGGCGCAAGCAGGGCCCGCAGTTTGCGGCATCGTTCCCAGAGTTCATCGGGGTCCTTTGGTTTCGAGCCAAGTGGAGGGTATTAGCCAAATGCTTCATCGACTCTGTGATGGTCTTGGCTGCAGATTTCTATATCTGCGTTATCTTGTTGGAATTTGTAGGACTCCCCTTGATAGGTCAGTGGTTTTTACACAAAGGAAGCCTCTGCTCTGGTAGCGGAGTACTTGTGGAGTGCACGTGATGGCTTTTTAGGCCAAGCAGTACTTTGAGCTCAGAGGGAACTCGTCAATAGATATGCAGCAAGGGAAGTCAAACGGCTTCCAGAATACGGACATTTCTACTGTCACAATTTTATCAGTAAACTGTCAAAGTTGTTACTGCCTTCCAAGAAAGTTCTCGGGCTCAGATTATTCTTGGGGCCGAGTGCTTGCTGAAACCTGAAGTGGAAAGCTCTCAGATATTTAGCGAGTCGTGGAAAGTACATTGGAAAGACGGATTAGAGACCATAAAAGGGGGAATGTTCAATGCAGTTGACAAAAATATTGTCTCTATTGAGGTAGAAGTTGAGTGTCACAGTGAAGTTATCGTATAACAGGTGTACGTCAAACAAAGTTAATTGTTGGACATTTATACAGGCCGCCCGATTCTGCAATGACAGTTTTAGAGCCATTCAAAGAATGTCTACCGTTAACAACGCGTAAATACCCAGATCATGCAGTACTGGTTAGAGGTGACTTTAACCTGCCGAGTATAGACGGGAACGTCTATGGATTCATTCACAGACAGATTATCATGCGGAGCACTTTTGAACACGTTCCTGAAACTTGTCTTGAGCAGCTGCCCACACGTAGTGGATATATCTTAGACCTTGTAGCCACAAATAGGCTAAACCTAATAAAAAATGTAAGTATAGAAACGGGGATTAGCGATCATGCTGTCATTACAGCAATATGATTACGAAAGTTATTAAATCAGTCCAGAAGGCTAGGAGAGTTTTCCTGCTACACAGAGTAGATAAGGAGTTATTGTCCAATATCCGTAACTTCTGTTTGTTGTAGAATTCTTGGACATATTCTCAGTTCGAATATAATAATCTTTCTCGAGACTGAGAAACTTACGTGCACGAATCCGCATGGTTTTAAAACGAATCTCTCATGTAAAACTCAGCTTGCCCTTTTCTGACATGATACACTGAGAACTATGCATGGAGTGGCGAACTGGGTGAGTGCCTTCTGACACACCATCCATCTGTCACGCCTCCCAATAGTCGCCACCTGCAAAAGTACCCCACATCTGACACCACCTGTCGGTTCCTAAGGGAAGAGGAGGTGGTCGTAACCTGTGTACGCCGGTGGGCGCAGTAAAATAAGATTGGATTTTAACCCTTTATCTCTGCAAATACATCTCTTCTTTAGCGATGCTACGGCGGTCCTCTGTCACTGCTGCTCCGGGTGCGCCGCGAGGGTCCGGCAGCTGCTCAGGATGCTGCGTTTCCACCATCCACACTCGAAGATGGTGGCGCGTGCGTGTGTGGCGTAAGACGCCGATCTAGGAGGTCCACGATCCCCTCCCGTAACTGTGGCTTATCTCTGCTCTCTGAACCGCGATAACGGTTGCCGTGTGGTGGAGAAGTGCGCCGACTCTGGCCTGCAGTGCAGGAAGGCCCCGTAAGGCCCCGTGGCTCCGCTGAAGTGTCAAGAACGCTGGTGTCCTGGCCCAAGTCGACACAGAAGACCCCCCGGCTTTCCCATCTGCGTTGGAAGCTGTCAGCATCCCCGAACTCGTGACTGGTGATTATGGAGAGGAAGACATCTCTCCGGCGGCTGTTGTCGGTGTTGAATACGAGCAGGAAATCTACAGCAAACTTATTACCCAGCGTTAATACCATGTCAGGGAGTCGAGTACGCGCGTCCTGTGCGCCATCGATCCTTCCGACCAACTCCCCTCTGAATTTAAATGCTGAAGTATTTATAATGCGAAATATTGGCTGTTTTTGACCCAACGTCACTTGTAATGACCGCACAGGCTTTCCTAATACGAATGTATCTGCTTAACAAATTTGTTATACCAACATACTGCTCCGTAACAATATTCAGCATACCTTCTTGCGTTAGCGACGTGGCTTCTTACTTCACGTAACAAGGTGGCGTGATACTTCTCAGTCGTATTGCTTTACTAAGCTCCTGATGATGCTAGCTACCCAGTTCGCGAAAAGCGCTGGTGTCCTGCTTTCCGGCTGACGTGCAACGTGATGAAACGCTGCCGTTTCGTTTCGCGCTTGTTCACACTCCCGCAAGGAACACAAAGTGAACGAGGTCTCGCTATTATGAAATTATACGGCCATCAGCCTGATACAGGCTCTTACGTGACGACATATTACGTACTATCCGTCTTTCCCCGTAGGTTATTCATATTTTTTTCAGAATTTCGAACATCCTCCATTCCACACTGTCAACTGCTATTGCTAGATCGAAAATCCTACGATAGTGTCTTGAATTTTCTTCTGTCTTGTCCCCATTATCAAGCAAAGCGTGAGAAATGCCTCCTTGGCGCCTTTACCTTCCCCAAAGCCAAACTAATCGTCACCTAACAAATCTTCAGTTTTCTTTTCTATTCTTGTGCAAGTCGTTGTTGTCAGAAGCTTGGATCCACGAGCTGTTAAGCTGATTGTACGGTAGCTCTCGCACATGTTTGCCCTTGCTGATTTCGGAACTGTGTGGATAGTATTTTTCTGGCAGACTGATGGTACCTCGCCAGTCTCATAGTTTTTACACTCCAACTTCATTATTGGATTGTTTGCCACTTCTCCATTGATTTTGTAAATTCCCTTGAAGTGTTTCTGTTTCTTCTGCCTTATTTGATTTTAGTCGTCGAAAGCTATTTTAAGGACTGATCATAATACTGGATCTCCGTTCTCGTTCCTGACGACTTGTGTTTCTTCTTGTACCACGTCATCAGGTAAGTCCTTCCCCTCATAGAGGCCTTCAGAGAACTCTCCTCAGGGTTTAACAGTGGAGCTCCTTTCGCAGTCATGTTCACGTCCTTGCCTTTAACTTCAGCGAAAGTTATTTTTACTTTTCTATATGTCTAGAGAGTTCTGAAGACGATCATTTCCACAGCGATTTCCTCATACTTTTCCTGCAGTCGTTTCATTTCAGTTTCCCAGCGCTTCCTATTGACTTCATTTCTAAGAGACTTTCCTGAACATATTTTTATTTCTGTTTGGCTAGTAAAATGTAACAAGATTGCCTCCCAATGTAGAGACAAACAGGTTATGGGATTAACGAGAGTGATTGTACTAATACAGGCTGTAGTTTGAATATTATTTGTCACTTGTTATGGGGGTAAAGGGAACAACTATAACAACTATGACAGTTTTAAATATAACAGATGTCATTTGCATCATAATACTTTAGAATCCAAAGGGAAACTGGCTGGTAAAATGTATATTGTGAAGAGTACGGGTTCGAGGGTGACTGCAGCCGTGCCAAGGGAGGTGGAAGTCTTGCGAATGATGCTGTGTACGGTACTCAGAGACGGAGGAGGCCTAACTAGAAACAAAGACCTTGTTTGTTACCCGATAGGTATCGAACCAACTAATACACTGCAAACCTGTTACAGGTGCACACGTAATAGCAATCACAGTAGTACGTAAGGAATTGTTCCACATCGCTTGTACATGTGTGTGATAAGACATGCTCTCTGTGCGTCAACGTCTCTCGTAAGCAGAATGCAGATCATTCGTGGCCGGAACTGCAGCTGATGGCTGTCCCTATAATGAGCAGAGTGAGAATTTTACAATCACTAAAGCTCCAATATTAAAAATAAATTTAAAGAGGATTATTGACTAAAATGAGTGAATATAAATGAATAAAACTCTGCTTCCGGCGGAGTGCGCTGTTTTGAAATGTCCTGGCTGGCTGAAACTGTGTGCGGATCAGAATGGGAGCCCTGGAACGTTCCTTTCTCTGACAGAGCTCTAAGCCACTGAGTCATTCATCACGTCTCACGATGCCTCCTCACAGCTTCGTTCCTGCCAGTAACTCCTTCTACTTTACCAGCGTGAAAGGGATGCTGTATATTTTTCATGAGTATCACTCCCGATACGAACCACAGTTTTATTCTGCCAGGAAATTTTAAAACTGGACTTCTTCCATGCATTTTACAGTTCGAGTTCCAAATTTCGAAACTTGTGCAACATTGGCGCATTAGTATCTCCCATGAAGTGTTGTGTTACTGTGTAGTATCTTTTAGGATACTAGTTGCGTACAAGAATGAATCCATTCATTTAGCCAAATGTGAAGACGTGAAAGAGATCGTATGGGTTTTGTAGATTTTAAGCGCTTGATTTAGAGATGGAAAATGACGAAAATACCATTGTACTGAAACAAACTAGGTACTTTCAGAAAAAATTATTTTCCAATCATACGTGATGAATCTAAATATAAGTACTAAATATGATTGCAATCTGCTTTCCGTGGCAGATGGTGTTGCGAAGCAGCAGTCGTCCTGATTGACAGTAACGCCTATTTTGCAGCATATCCTACCAATAGCGCCAGAGCCTCATCATTTGGCTTGATGTAGTACTCACGAGCCGACACCGCAACCCAGTCACTGCTGCAGCGCTATCCACCCGTGTTAAAGATGGCCGCACGGTGAAGTGACCTGCCGCACATCTCAAGTAGGTCTTCAGAGCGCAGTGGTTCTTGTTTGCGTTGCCGTAGCTGTAGTTTTGAACCACTTACACCTGTACGGCCACGATTAGAATCGCCTGCCAAACGTGTTTACCTTCTTAGAGTTGATTATTGAGTGGTAATTTAAAATATGGAAATTTGATTTGTGTGTAGTAAACGAGGTAATTTGGAGGACTGATAAGGTAAGTAAGTAGGAGCTTCTCCATAGAATCAGTGAGGAAAGGAATCTACTGAAAACACAGAAAAGAAGAAGGAATAGAATAGCAGGACATCAGTTAAGGCATCGTGGAACAGTTTTCATGGTATTAAAGGGAGTTTAGTCGGCAAAAACTGCAGAGGAAGAGAGAGACTGGAATACACCAAGCAAAGAACTGAGGGCGCAGGTTGCAAGTGCGTTGAAGAATTTGGTACAGAAGAGTAATTCATGGAGGGCCTCATCACACCAGTCAGAAGATTGATGAGTCTTCCCCCCCCCCCCCCCCAACTGACATCCCCTCAACCTAAAAAAGTGTAATGTAAGCAATATCTGTGGTTTAGAATTTGCTCAGTATTAGCTCAGAAATGCATGCCGCACTGATATTGCTTCTAGAAGCTTGTTTGGGAAGGCGTTGCATTCGTGTAGTTCTTCTATTGTCCCAGGGACATGTGTACGTTGGGAAGTGCTTTTTCTGTGCAATATTCCTTAACGAGTCCCTCAAATTTCCATTAAAAATTTCGAAATATTTGTTCGTCCTTATAGTTACTGCAATAAATCCTTTCACGTTTGAAGCAGTCAAAACCCATCATACTACAACATCAACAAGCAGTTGTATGTTATATACCTCTTCTTTGTGTTTGCTGCCACCGTGTCTGGTACCGGAAAAAGTGTGGATAGCAGTAGATGGACGATGTTTCTCCTGGACTACTTTTTATTGTTCCCAGATCTCCTCTCCCTACCCCTATAATGCCATGTACTGTTACCAGATTTACTGAAGATGGTAGACCGGTATGGCTGACACTAAGACTTAATGGCAGATCCAAGATTGTGGACAGATGAGTTTCCCGATTTTCGGAGAAGGACACACGACCACTCATCGAACTACAGCTAAGTTTCCCAGTTTGCTACTGTTTTCCACGATGTGCAGTCGCACTCCCAGTGGACTGAAATGTGCGAATGTAGGTGTACACGTAGACAATGACTGCCATGTAGTAACATAAATCGAGAATGTCGATTGTGGTACTGAATTACTTTTACAGACATGGAATGGGATGTACTATATGGTGTGATGCCATATGTTGATGCTCATGTGATGTTGGAGCATTAGCTATTTTGTCCTCCTCCAGACTTCTGCTTCTCTGATTTGAAGCTGTCCATTATAGAGGTGTGTGGGGCTGCAGCACTCGAGATAACAATTAGAGATTCTTCCAGTTATTTACTTCATTTAAATGTTATGAACTTGGGTGACCTAGACAGTGCATTTGGGATTATGTTATATAGACTGAGAAGGAGGAAAACTATATGTTAAAGCTGTATTCAATGGCTTTGAGTGTTGTCTGCATGGGCATAGTGTACGTTTGAATGACTTGGAATAGTGTGTAAATTCATATATTCACACAGCACTAAAGCCAGCTACTATTACTTTCATCAGTATTAAATCCATACAGGGGGAATTTATGGGAATTTGTGGATGGAATTTCTATAAATTTTACTGTTCCCAATGGTCTGAACACCATAAAGGTTGAATGTGGAGTACATAAGAAAGAATTATTTGGAAAATATGGAACAGCACTTGATGAAGTGAAAGCAGTATATGGAGCAAAGTGGGGTAGTGGGTAGCACACTGGACTCACAGCTGGGAGGATGACAGTTCAAACCCACTTCTGGACATACAAATTTAGGGTTTTCTGTGATTTCACTTAATTGCTCCAGGAAAATGCTGGAATGGATCCATTGAAAAGGCCAAGGCCGATTTCTATCCCATTCCTTGACATAATCCTAGCTTGTGCTCCAGCTGTAATGATCTCGATGTTGATGAAATGTTAAACCCAATTTTCCTCCCTTCCTTTAAAAACAATATCAGTGAATTTGTTTGAGGATTATGATTTACTGCACACACTGTAAGACTGTTGAAGTGATTTCTTAAAAAATGGATTTATTTTCTCCCAACCTGTCCTATTACTTAATGTGACTTAAGAGTTTATAAATATGTGCACTCACTGTAGCTCAGTGAGTGAGGTAACATAAGAGGAAATCATTAAAATACCTCAGACTGTATAAACTATAGTGACAATTTTTGAGTATATACACATAATACGTGAAAAATTATTCTATTTGTCCCTTTTCACAGTCTTCACAGAGTAGTTTAAAAGGCGAAGGCTCACCAGTGGGAAGCTTGAGTTTCCCATTGAAAATGACAACACTTCGCACTGAAGTATCACACTGATGAATCCACTTACCAAGGAGTAATAGGGCTTTTGTAGCAGTATACCGAGGATTTTGGCATTATTACTCGCCTGTCTCTTCATGTTGTTTCCATAGCCCTCCAAAAGCAGAATTGCAATATATTTAGAAATAATTAGCTATAGAATATTTAATCCCTCTGAGCTTCATAGATTTCCTGACTACAACTACATCACACAGACATCATTTTCATTTAGCAGCCAATTGACAGACAAGGTCAAAGTATAGACAGATGTTTCAGTGTTCAGGACATTCAGTAAACTTTACTTGCCATAATCTAAATCAGCAGCAAGTACTATTACCCTTCATTTATTGGATGTAATGTCAAGTATCATAACCATGTCCATTTGTCAACAGAATGTGTCATGGTGCATGCAAGGCCGATGAATCGATTGTAGAACCCTGTTAACTTTTTCTTTCTTACTCTCCAATGCAATGATGATATATCTACATTTTTCTGTTTAAAATTTACGTGGATGGGGCGAACGACATATGTTGACACAAGTTGAAAAACCCATGCTCCCAGTCATGTGAAAACTCTCAATGGGTGAAAATGTAGAAACATGTAGCATCATCAGCAATGCAGTTCTCTTGTAGGTACTGGTGACTATAGTAGAAGAAGAATGTAGTCATTAAAAACTAACGTGCATTTTTTTTTTCTTCATGGAGGTAAGGCAGAGCCACCCAACTGAAAATATTAATGTTAATTCAACATACCGTTTGAATAGTAACAACGTTAAATGCATCAGTGTGGGGTGGATGAGAGATTGTTTGTTATATCAAGTGGTGGTTTCCCATATCCTCAATATAGTACGAAAGGAAGTTATCAAAAGTTTAAGCTCCTACACTTATTTTAAGCAATGATACTATTTCTGCATGGACCTCCCACAACCAGTTAAAATTTTTAACGAAAAAGTATGCACTAAATTATGGGTGCATACATTAAAAAATTTGCTGTATGCCAATTATGTAATGCAGTATGCCCCAGAAAAACTATAAAACTGGCAGCCATATGTGCACAGGTTGGTGGAGTTAGTGCACCAAACTGAGCAGTCATTTGAAGTTGCCATCACTCAATGTTTAGATCCTTGCATGCATCAATATATACAAATATGTATGAACCACCTATGTCTGATGTAAACAGAGAATTATGTTCTAATGTACATATTCCGAACTGTCCATAAGAGTTCATAAATAAAAATAATTTGAGAGATTCATGTACCTCATTTCACTATAAAATCTCACACTTACTAATTATAGTGTGTAATCATCATCATGGTTGAGAGAGCAAAACACCCCATTAAAAAGACTTCATAGTAACTGACTGGCCTTGAAATTCGTACTATCAAAGACCATAAGATGAAGAATGGAACACTCCTTCCTGAAAATATAAGATTGACATCTCTAGGTCCACCCAATTGCAGCAACATATGTGTCATTTCATTGCTAACACAACCATGTGGGACCTGCTTCAAGCATCTATTTTCAAGAACATTATTTCAGCCCAAATAACAGCTACTACAGAAGATATTGCGTAGCATAGAAGGTGTAGTGTAAAAAATATTCAGGAAAACTAGTGGTGTCTGATAATTTTAAAGAGTAGACCTGAACATTATATCCACATTTGATGACGTTGCAGTACAAAACCAGGACAAAATAGGGATGTGCTTCTGTATCAGTTGACAAATGCAAGTTATTTGAGTCAGACATATTCTAGAATTCCAAACATTTGGTAACGCTTAATTCCAACCCTATTATCACTTTCAGACTTGACAATATGAATTTAAAATTCATTTATCAACCACATGTAGAAACTACCATGACATTTAATTGATTTACAGCCATATAAGAATTGCTGGAACCACACAAATTACAGGGCTCTGGTTATTGATGAAAAAGGAAACTACATGTCAAAAGATGTAGACTAAACTTGGAAGAGTTTCCTTTACCTTAATACATACAGTAAACACTCAAGTGAGTATACACTGCGCCATGGACAAATTAATAGGTATCTCAGGCACTCTACGTGAGAGGTGTCACAAGACTAGCACAACATTTGTCTCTATGTAGATGAAAAATTTGAATCAATACATGAAAGTCTTAATGTCAGTGTGTGGAGATGTTGATGATCATCGAACTTCTGAAAACTCTTAAAAGGGTACTATTTATAATATTCATATCGAAACTTTCGATGAATTTCTCAAAAACGAGACTAGATTGCTTCAAATGATAATGGAAAGTCTTGCAGCTAAGAATTTTCAAGAAAATTTTAGCAGTAGAATCTTTGCCATGGATCTGACTGAGGTAAATGCAAAGGTACATGATGTTTAAAAAACGATACAGGGTGAAAGAATTAATATTATTAGGGACGTCTTCATATCAGTCTAAACATAATTTGTGAAGCTTAAGGAAAATGAAAAAGATTTACAAGTCTTAGAAAATCAATGTAACCAAGTCAGTTTAGAGTACAACAGCACGTTGACAAAATGCAAACTATGTAAACTGAAGTGCAGGGGGGGGGGGGGGGGAGGGGGTGATAGGAAAAGAAATGATAGACCTGGCGCTATCATCTATATCAAAACTTTATGCGAAATCTGTGGAATGACTGAATATGTGAGCTGGACTGGGATTCGCACCTGGACATGTCCAAAAGAACCGACATCATGGAGAATCGTAGCAGTGATACATATACGCAAATTGAAGGTGGAGGGAGGGGGAAAGGAAAAGGGACAGGCCTGATGATATCAGCTGTATTGGGACTTCATTCTGAATTGCTGCTGATTCATGAAAATTTGTGCCTGACCAGAACTCTGGTCAAGGACCTCCTGCTTACTAGTCAGCTGCATTAATTACTCTCTCATTCAGCCACAGCATTGACTGCCAATGCACAGACTATCTCAGTCAGCTCTCATGCAAACACACATGCCCACCTCACCAAGGTATATTCCACATAAAGTCCTGATACAACTGATATCATTAGTTTGTTGCCTTTCCTTTCCTTTCTGAACCCTCCACCTTCAATTTACGTAATATGTATAACAGCTGTGGATCCTGTGTGGTATATACATTCATATAACTCATTCACCTCGATGGGCAATGAATCCACAATCGTCAGTGTAGATGCACAATAACATCCAACCTCAACCATTGGACTTGAGGTGGAAATGTAATATTAGCAAGCGTGGAGAGTATGGAGAGGGACTGCAGACAGGTGGTACTAGATGGAAATGTTGGTTAGCTGGGCAGTGTACCGAGATACTCCATGCACTTTTGATAAACACTGTGGCCAGATGGCACAGTGGTTAACGCAGCTGCCTAGTAAGCAAGAGATCCTGGGTTTGAGTCCCAGCCTGGTACACATTTTCACTCATCACCAACTCTACTTAAAGTCCTGATGCAGCTGATGTGATCAGTTCCTTCCCCTTTCTTTCATTTCTGCCCCCTCCACCTTCAGTTTGCGTAATATGTATGATACTTGTGGATTCTGTGTGACATCTGCTTTACAGACATGTCTGAAAAAGCAGACACTATGCAACCATATTAAATGCAAACTCTTTGAGGGGTGTAAGGCCATCTGCTGAAAAATATGTCCGCTAAGGTTAGGATATTTCAAGTGACAATAGCCTTGCAGAGAAATGTTTGAACCAGTTACTGAATCTCGTAAGCAATTTTCATAGGTGAAAAACGAAGAAGAGGAAGAAGAATAAAAAGGTGGGACTTGCGATTTCATTAATCGTTAAAATGATACTAAGTCAGATGAAAACACAGATCCAGAAAGATAAAAACATACATGCTGGGCATACAATCTATGCATTCAGTTAAGCATGTAAGACAGTTCAGTGGTAGATAATTTGAAAAAACACTTGCTTCACTGGATCTAATATTCCCAAGAGACTTAAAACCCAATAATTATTTACTGCAAAGCCTTCAAAAATGATGAAACGTTACATATGTTTATGTGCATTAGAAAGGTAATGAAGGGTGAAATAGGCCAATTAAACTAGTTTTAGATGTAGATGCGGTCAAGGTATGGACATCTGCCATAAAAGAATGAACAATGGATCCCAGGAGTGTATATATAATGATGACCCCAACAAAATAATAGAATGACTATGAGTGCTTACAGTATGAAATCACATCAGTCATTTCAGAGCATAGAGGAAGATGTGCCTTTGAATAATTATGGAGACAGTAGTTCCAGAACTCGACACGCAGGTGTGCAAAACATTATCACATAGATCTATTATAATATCAGGCTTGGATGATTTATGGCAAGTGGGTCTTGTAGATATGAGCCGATATTCACATGGCGATATATATTTCAAATTCTCCCAGAAAATTCTGGAAAAAGCGAAAACAGGGAAGGGAGTGGCACGAGTGTGTGTACAGTTGCTGCAGACAGGAGTGAATAGTTGCTCAGACAACATTCAAACCACACATGGAGATGAGTTTTATAATAGGTTCCTCAAGAGAGCAAAGATGTGGTATAGAATGCACATCTAAACAACGTTCTCCAATGTGAATGGGGTTTTGTGGAATGTTTGAACGGAACAATGAAAAACCAAATGTGCCTTTTTTATGAATAAGCATTGTAAAGGGAAGGCGTGTGTTAAATAACTGGCATCCAAGATACAATTTTTGAAAATGCCATACATCAGGTTAACCAATAGTAAAGTAACGTTATCCCGATTGCCTTATTTAAAAGTAGTTTGAAATTAATAACAATAATGACTCAGCACTTGTTTGTAAAATATGTAATTGGTTTGCATTTCCATTTACTACAATTACAACTCCTTGAAATCTGAGCTAATTCTCTTACGTAAGAGTGGGGAGTTGGTGTCGAGAGGGGAGGGGCAAAGGAGAAAGGAGAAAGGAGTGAAGGTGTAGGTGTAAGAATCTTAATGGAAAATAGAAGGAACAGGATCAAAACCGGCGTATATTTAAATAAATTTTCTAAAACTGTCTATAGTTCTATATCTACAAAATTGTTGCTTATATTATTAAAAAACCACAACTTACGATGATAAAAAATTTAAGCTTTAAAGGGATAGTAACGTTGCATGGGGGCTTAATTATATAAAATGGAAATAATTTTAATTTTTTGATTTAGTAGCTGTCTGTTCGGTTACACTGTCTCGTAAACGGTTGGCCCTGACTAGTTTTAGTACGCAATCTGACTGCATAGAATAGCAACAAAGAATGAAAGGAAATTTCCGTTAACACAATTAATTAATTAAGTCCTCAGCAGCTATAAAACCTACGAAACAACAAGGCACAAGCGTCGCTGTTGTGTATGTGGAAGTGTGATTCAACGTACACATCTGGCACGGTTCTTCGTCAATAAGACAAGATATTTTGAACACCATTTATACTGAAGCAATTAAAAAAAATGAAAATACTATAATTGAGTAAGGAAACCAGAATTACACTTTAATACAAGAACACAAGCCAGATGTTATGTTGACTGAACCTGTAATGACGCATTATTTAAGACATTGAAATAATAAAAAAAAGAGAATTTTTTTACCTTCATATATATTGACGAAAAGCACTCTGATCATTACAATATCTCCATTCGAACAACATCTGCTGTCTAGCCCATCAAACAACTGCATAAAACATGGAACAAGCACTCCCTACTACAACATCTCAACACCGACTCACTACTACTTCTCAACAAGCACCGACTACTGCCGCATCTCGCCAAGCACTCTCCACCACGACTTCTCGACAAGAACTGCCAGTGGAGGCGGCGGAATAAAACTCTTTGGCGCAATCTCTGGCGCTGTGGCTCAGTGTAGCCACCTTTCATATGCCCTTCCTCCACGGGCCAGAATTTGATGGTATTTTTGCCAGCATTGGTGGTGAAAATACCACCAAATTCGTCCACAAAAATACAGATAAAAATAAAAGATAATATTAATACATAAATATCACATAATTAGATAAAATTTTGGCTTTGCACTGACCTTTAAATAACCTAAAATATAAAATACAGTAAGCAATACAAATTCTTTCATACATGTGACTTTACATAATAGTTTACACAATACACAAAAAATCAGTTTACACAAATGTTCACATAAAATGCTTCCAATGATTCAAAAAACAAGTTGTTGGTAGTTCCAGCAGTAGCACCTAGCAATGGTCCACAGGTGCAAACAGCAAGAAGTAACATCATTTCAGTAGAAGCAGTTCCAATAGTGGCACCCAGCAATGTTGAGCAGGTGCAGACAGCAACAAGTGACATTATGTCAGTAGAAACAGTTTTCTCAGTGGCACCCAGCAATGTTGAGCAGGTGCAGACAGCAGTCCATAATATTCACTATCACAAATCACACTGTTCATCAGAGTTTATCAGCAGAAATTAAACATGTCCTAGTGGCACCAATCATGTAGAAAAAGTGCAAGTAACAGTCCAAATATTCACTATCACTAATCACACAGTTCATCAGGAGAAATTAAACATTTCTAAGTGTCACACATCAATGTTGAACAGGTTCAGGTGTGAACAACAGTTTGACTGCACACACAATTGCTTTTACAAAATTATTATCAATGCTCTTACACTAGACATACAACTTATAAGAAACACACAAATGATATCAGATAACTGTCATATTAACTATTACAATACACAAATATCAGTAAACCTATAATATTTATGGCTGTCAAGTCAAACCACAACAAACAAGTAAAATAATATTTAGGAGATAGGTCGGTACCAATTATCTGGGATTAGGAAGGGAAAACACACAAAACCCACTCACTCATCTTTCGTCCACATTAGTGCTACTGTGTAATTGAATAGTGTTAACTGTGTAAATGCAATTCTGTCAAAATTTGATGTTCATCATGTGTATCAAGTAGTAGTGGCAGCAATGTAAAACAGTCAATAATAGTTAGTCAACGTCATAGTCATCATGTCAAGACCAATGTTTCCCAAGCCAAATCAAATGTACGGTTGCTGAACAACTGTCAGTGAGTCAAGATATGCAAATGCTTCCTCTCTCAAAAAAAAGTATATACTGCTTAGTGATTTAACAAAGTGTGTGTGTAGACAATCTTCCTTCTACTTGAGTGTTCTAGTCTGCCATCTTTATCCTCCTTGTTCCATATAGACCAACTAAATATATGCTCCTCACTTACTTTGCCTCTTATCCACCAAAACTCCAATAATCATCAGCTTCACATAATCTTAATACTTCAATAATACCTCTTACGTCGATACTTATAAACCTTACCATCAATACCATTTACCTTACCTCTTGTCCACCAAAACTCCAATAATTATCAACTTCACACAATCTCAATACCTCAATAATACCTCTTCAATACGTCGATACATATAAACCTTAGCACCAATATCATTTCACTTCCATAACAACTCTTTCCTCTAGTCAGTCTCCTCGAACAAGTACAGATAAAATCCTACTGCAAACTTTAGTTCATCATCCCATGCAATCCAAAGACACAGTGTCCACACACAACCTCTGTGTAATTCATCTGGCCCTTATCTTCTACTGATTATGAATTATAAAATACATTTTGGTTACCTTGTCCATCATTAAATAAGAGAAATGCATACATGACCTCTAACAGCCTTTAGTTCGAAGAACTTTCAGTAAGTAAGTACGATTACGAAGTGTGAATAATCGTGATATTTCAGTGTGAACACCACTTCAAGAATTATGGCAAACAGAAGCAAACATGTGGAGTATTTCTTGTGTTAAGTGTCACTTGCTATTTCAATTGCTCACGAAAAATGAAGTGTAATAACTGTCAATGGTCTAAACCTAGTGTTGGTATGTCATGTCGTTAGCTTCCTTTCTATTAGCACAAATTTATACAGCTTCCATAAAACCTCCAGCTCATGTGACTTCTATGAAGTTTCTTGTACTAATGCCGTTCGTCGAATTATAGCAGTTCATTTTCTTATATTAAAAATATAAGGCAAAGAACGTAAGCAAAACATGCAATAGCGAGTAAATATACCAGTAGAGAACAGAAAGTCGACAAGTGGATGCAGCACAATCCCTACAACGAGGCTCTGCCAAGCGAACAATCTATAATTAATACCATAGTGTGACCTAAACTCTATGTTTGTACACAGTATATCAGCATTTCTATTTACCAAATTAAATAGTAGTTATGACAACAAAACAGAAATGTGTAAATATGCAATCCATACGCAAAGCAGCAAATATATATCTTACATAATAAACAGGTCATTATCATCATATCAGCATAAGCAAATAAATGTTCATATGAAATCTTAATAAGTAAACACAAAGGCGCAAGCAGATAAGTCACAAAGTGTAACCTACATACATAACCACATCAGCAAGATTAATCAGGTGACAATTATTATTTAAATAAATAAGCACAGTAGGCACATAATAGAAAAAATATGACATCAGTGAAAATGCAGTGCAGCCAAGCGATGCATAATATACACAAGTAACAACCCTGTTCATTAATCAATGATTGTCAAAATCAGTTAATGTACACAAGCACGTCGCTTCACAAGTAAATTCATAGAACATGAAATTTAGCACAAAGTCTGAATCACGTAATCGCGAGCAGCAAATTACGTCTAAAGTACGTACCTAAGTGGAAATATGTTACCTGAAAAATAAACTCAATTAATAGTTACTTTTTTAGTTTATTACTTTTTTCATCGAAATTACATTCTTCCTGAAATTTTCTCGATAACAAGTCCTCTTAACGTCGGACAGACACAGAATTTACCTGAAGGTCTTAAATATTTTTTACAACCGTATCCTGAAAAATACTGAACGTTAATAACATAATTTATCAAGTCACTATAGCTTTATACTGAATTTAATCGGAGGCTTTAGACTGTGTATTTGTTTTCGGCTGTCAGTGCATTCGCACCGAGCGCTCGATCAGCTGTAGGTATGCGTGACGTAGGAAGAAATTGTTTGCGGTCAACGACTGCCTTGTGCGGCGAGCAGACTTGACTGTTGCTTTGAGTATGTGCCGCCCCCGGAACACGGCGCAGTATCCTTGTATTCTCCATGTGTTTACATGTAACTGTTGATGTCTCAAAAGTATGTCATTCCACAAAAATTTTAACGTTTCGTATATGATGTATTCCCTTAGAGCGTCGAGATTTAAGAGTTTCTACTTCAACAGTGTTATCATGAATAATTTTGCGAACTCTATATGGACCATTATAAAACAGAAAAAATTTGCGACACAAGCCTTTTCCTTTGTGAGACAAACGATGAGACTTAATTAACACCTTTTGACCAACTGACAAGGTCTTTAAACGACCAGGACGTTTTGCTGATTTCTCTCTTCTAGCAGCCGCAGATGCAATATTTTGTAGGGCTAGGTTGACAACTTCAGAATGCCGCAGTTTCCGTGCAGGCGGGAAAGGAACGTTTTCAGAAATGTGATTTATCGGTGCTTTATTTTTTAATATCAGTATAGGCGGTAAAGAAGTTGAGTCATTAGGAAGTTCATTCAGAATGTTTTGAAAAATATGAAGATACTGATCCCACGTTCTGTGATTCTGATGACAATAAAGTCGACACAATTTATTGATTTCCTTCATCCATCTCTCTGAAGCGTTAGATTGAGGGTGAAAAAGGGAAATGGAAATTGGTTTAATCTTACGACGCCGTAGAGTACGAAGCCAAAT
The DNA here is from genome assembly GCF_021461385.2 of Schistocerca piceifrons. Lineage (NCBI taxonomy): Eukaryota > Metazoa > Arthropoda > Insecta > Orthoptera > Acrididae > Schistocerca > Schistocerca piceifrons. Next base: position 674,676,639 of record NC_060140.1, on the reverse strand, counting down.
TTTAGAGCAAAACTGCGATCCATTATCTGATATAACCTTATCAACATGACCCACTTCTGTAAGAAAATGTTTGATGAAAGCATTAGATACTGAACGAGCTCTTGCTTTGCGTAAAGGTGTAAAACACACATATTTTCATGTCAATTCCACTGCTACGAAAATATACGCAAAACCATTAGTAGAACGAACCACTGGACCGAACAAATCGATTGCAGCCATGTCCTTTAATTTCACTGGAATGATAGGAAACAACGGTGCTCTGTGAGAAATAGTTGGCGGCTTAGCCTTTTGACATAATCTGCATTTGGCAAGAACAGATCGGCAATAGTTGTCTGCACTACAACCCTGTTATCTTCTATCTCTTGTAATAAGTGTGCACCTAGGTCTTTGTATGATGAGTCTGTCGCCAAACAAAAATCTTTAGATAAATCCGGATGTGAAAGAAGTGGAGCAGTAACTAAAGCATCACGAAGTTGTTCAAAATCTGACTGAGCTTCCTTATCCCAACACCAATTAGAATTCTTTCCAGATAGTTCGCATAAACGAGGTGTGGCCAAATCGTCCAATCTAACAAAGCGTCTAAGAAAATTACAGACACCAAGGAAACTACGAACATCACGTTTTGTGGTAGGAACAGCATAATTACGAATAGCGTCTAATTTCTCTGGATCAGGAAGAATACCTTCTGTAGAAATATTGTGATCGAGAAATTTCACCTGAGAACGACCTAATTCAGATTTTTCCAAGTTCACAGTAATGCCAACTCTTGCAAAATTACGTAATAATGAATCCAAATTTTGTTATGCTCGCTCCAAGAATGTTTAGCAATAAGAATATCGTCAACATATGAAGTAATATTGTCACGAAGATAAACAGGTAAAATATCGTTTAAACTACGAATGAATGCTGCTGAAGATACAGTAAGTCCAAATGGTAATTTCCGAAATCTGTTTTGGGTAAAATCGTCATATCCGGTTAATCTTTAACGACTCTCTAGATAGATTGATAGTCGAAGAGTTGTTTTGACAGATGCAAAGAATAGTAAAAGAGTAGGCAGCGGTGCAGAAAACTAAAAGGGAAATAGCACCACTACAGCTCGGGGCCCTATGCACGCTACGGCACATATTCACTTAGTGTAGTGAATCCCCTGAGGACATCAACAGCCGCACATATATTCCAGCTTGCGACCCACTGGCCAATTTGGTGGAAGTGCGCACATAAATTGATCTAACCATGAACATGGATGTATGTCATTCCTAGAACTGGGAAAGATCCCAAACCTCCGAACAGTCAAGAAGTGGCCACAGTCAAAGTTTTCTCCTCGTGGCGACAAAGACCTACCGCGTCTGTCCCAGTCCGAATGTCGATTATTGTCAAGTTCGCGCGCCTGGCGCTCTCTTGTTGCATCTCGTAAATGAAACAAATTATTTTCTTCAAACCCCTCTGCTATCTGTGATTCTAAATTTCTTCTGCTGTCTTTTCCTACGATTTCGCCTTCAATTTGTTTGACTTGCGTTCTTAATGCCTCAAATTCCCTTTTGACGCGTTCATTAAATTTTCCCTGATTTTCAACATGCTTATTTATGTTCTGGTACTCTTCGGTTTCAGCAAATGGCAATGGTGCTGTATCATCTGAATCTCTGTCCCCATTTAAACTAAGACTTGTCAATTTATCTGCAATCTCCTCAACTCTTTCCGATAAGTCACCTATTTGTTCTTTCTGTTTATTTACGTCTTCCGTAAGTGTCGCGACTCGGATTTCAGTATTGACACATTTAGTAGTTAACTGTTCATATTGTTGTGTTAGGTTATTTATTCTGTCATTTGGTACGGATTCCTCGATTCTCTCAAATATTTCTTCCTTATCGTGTACACGTTGTAAATTTAACTCTGAAAAATTTTGTGCTATCACGCGATCTCTTTCTTCCTGTTCTCTATCCTGTTCGTTTTGTCTGATTTCTATTGAAATTAATCTATTATTGTGAGCATTCAAAATCGGTTGTACTTCTTCTCTAATTTCTTTCTTTAATTCATCTTTCATGTTTTTGAAACATGTCCCTATTCGTGAATCTAACCGTGTTTCCATTGTTTCCATCTCTGTTTTAATTATTCCTATTTGTGAGTCTAACCGTGTTGCCAAAGTTCCCATCTCTGTTTTTAATTCAGATCCTAATTGTGATCCCAGTGAGTCTAACCGTGTTTCCATTGTTCCCATATCAGTTTTAATTTCAGATGATAACTGTGATCCCAGTGTGTCTAACCGTGTTTCCATTGTTCCTATTTGTGAGTCTAACCGTGTTTTTAATTCAGATCCCAAATTTAATATTACACCCATCAATTGCTCCATATTAACTGGTTCAAAATTCTTTTCGCCCTTAACATTTCCCACAAAACCAATTTCCTTCGTCATAGCTGTAAAGCTATCTGTGTTCGATACTATTCCAGAATCTTCTGTCATTAATCTCTTATTCTGAAAATTTTTTTATTGTGAAAAATTTTGAAATGGTTCCGGACTATTTTCCCGACTTACTAAATTGTTTTCAACTTCATTATTCATCACACTGTTCTCCTGTGTTGGCGAGTTCGCCATGTTAACAATTTCGTCATTCTCACTATCCATCATTTTTGCCTTTTTCATCGATCGCGTAATCATTTACAAAACATACAAAACTCGTCACTATACAAAAATTACACACAAATACACTTTATCACCAACAATATCATTCACACGAAATGCTTCCCTCAAACACGATTAACGAACAATTGAAATCTTCCTAACTGCACAAAATTGTCAAACACGTATACAAGACAACAAAAATTAAATTCTGCAAAAAATACCATTAGAAGAATGACAATTACCAAATCTACACATGCAATATAAACTACAATTACAAAACTACAAATTACTACAACAATACTACTGTCTACTATTTTTACAATCAGAAGAATTCCAAGGGACGATCCGAAGCAGCGGTCGCCACGTGCATGGGGGCTTAATTATATAAAATGGAAATAATTTTAATTTTTTGATTTAGTAGCTGTCTGTTCGGTTACGCTGTCTCGTAAACGGTTGGCCCTGACTAGTTTTAGTACGCAATCTGACTGCATAGAATACCAACAAAGAATGAAAGGAAATTTCCGTTAACACAATTAATTAATTAAGTCCCCAGCAACTATAAAACCTACGAAACAACAAGGCACAAGCGTCGCTGTTGTGTATGTGGAAGTGTGATTCAACGTACACATCTGGCACGGTTCTTCGTCAATAAGACAAGATATTTTGAACACCATTTATACTGAAGCAATTAAAAAAATAAAAGTACTATAATTGAGTAAGTAAACCAGAATTACACTTTAATACAAGAACACAAGCCAGATGTTATGTTGACTGAACCTGTAATGACGCATTATTTAAGACATTGAAATAATAAAAAAAAGAGAATTTTTTTACCTTCATATATATTGACGAAAAGCACTCTGATCATTACAATATCTCCATTCGAACAACATCTGCTGTCTAGCCCATCAAACAACTGCATAAAACATGGAACAAGCACTCCCTACTACAACATCTCAACACCGACTCACTACTACTTCTCAACAAGCACCGACTACTGCCGCATCTCGCCAAGCACTCTCCACCACGACTTCTCGACAAGAACTGCCAGTGGAGGCGGCGGAATAAAACTCTTTGGCGCAATCTCTGGCGCTGTGGCTCAGTGTAGCCACCTTTCAACGTACATGTAACAGTACTGTTAAAATGAGCTTTCAGCTTATGTCGCTTAGCATCGACAGCTAAGCAGTAGCCACAAATCTTCAACCGATTTTATTGTTAAACTAATTTTAAACACTAGTCATTAAAAATTATATTGAAGAATGGTGATTCTTATGTACTGCTATGCCAGCTATTGAGAGTAAAATTTAATGAAAGAGAAAACAAATGAATAGGCGTTCAAAGGGGAACGACTGGTTCAAACCAAAATTCCTTATCATGACACGAACTTTGAAACGCCATAAATCAATTACGTCAACGGTAAAGTAATAACTGTCAACTTCACTATGTAACTAACCTGTTTCTACGGGTTATTGCGTTATAATTGGGTATGTATTTACTTATTGCTTGTGAAGTTAACGTGAGAAGATTAGGGTCACCACCGACTCTAACCATACAACTAATCGAAGGTTGGTCGAGTCGGAAAATAAATTAATTTGATCACAGACCAAAAACTCACAAAAATGCATACGTTGTGATGTCGCTCATAGCGGATACGATGTAATTAATAGTATTGCCCGTGCACTGTTCACGACAATCAAACATTTATAATAAAATAGAAAATGCATGAACACTGCATAAGATCAGCTGCCAGCAACACACCTGAAAGTAAGACTTAATCTAAAGCATTTGTTATAAAATACAAGGAGAGACTAATCACTGGACCTGTGCGTAAGGAAACGCGTTGGATGTGCTAACAGGAAAGCTACGAGGTGAGTGGCTTAGGTGCAAAAACGTAACGTCGGAATACAAGAGAAAATTGTGGATAACATCTTTTATTTGTAAGACAGGGATGTGAGGCATGTACACAATTCCCGATAACATTGAAGAAAAGCGTCGATACGTTCACCGCTATATTCTACACCTAAAATCATTGGTGTGAATCATTCATACAATTGCTGTTGCCTTATAACTGATCACAATTACTAGTGAAACGGTACACGTTTCGCGGTAATCCCGCGTGCCCACGTGGGTTGTGGAGACACAATTTCTAGGTATAGTGCCCAAATTGCAACTATCACATCACACAGTCATGAATAGTTAACATTATTTAAAACAAACATGAGATCGGACAGTTAGTGATGCCAGTAGCCCAACAACTATAATGTTCTACCACGTGGTTGGCTTCCCACGGACAAAAGATACATAAAGTAAGGAAAATTTACGAGAAGGCAAAGCTATTAATATTTAGAAAAATGAAAGCTTATAGAGGCACAGCTGAAGGCAAACAGCCATTCATACAGAAGCGAGTGCTCACTTCTTATCGACTCCTTTATGTGGCGCTCTTCCGGCGGATCCAAGTCTGCTACCGAAATTTCCTAAAAGAAAAATCTACCAAAGTTTTGCATTCCTTGCTGCGACAAGGCAAAGCAATCTTTCAGAGTTGAAAAGCGAGACCAAAAGCTAATAGCTCTCCCCTCGCCAAGTAACAACGCGCCACACGGTCAGTCTAACTCACCCTTCTTCGACTGGAGCACAGCTGTGGACGCTTCCCGTACTGGCGGCAGACTGCCTCCCGCTTCTTCTCCAGCCTCTTGCACGCTCCGCGTGGCCCGGAAAACCCAAAGATGCCATTTCTGCCACCAACCTACCGCAGGTGGATTTCTCACAAGTGGCGAAAACCTCTTTGCCTGCTTGACCACTAAGAGAGTTGGCCATTCTGTACAACTGCTGCTGAATCTGTACGACTATCGCAGACTTTCTGCAGCAGACTACGCCACCGTCTAGCAACGTGACACACAACCACATTCATTCAATCACACCACCGTTGGGTGGCTTGCGGAGTATCAATGTAGATGTAGAAGGAAGGAAAGAGAAATATTAGTGAAAATGGGCTACCGGACTAATGAAAGGTGGCTACAGGACCCATTCATCACCCCAAACGTCCCGGAGAAGACTGTGCTGCGAATTTTCTCGCCATGCTAGGAGATTCGCCAAAACAGTCTTCGAAACAAACGTACCCTAACGAGTAACAATTGCAACAGGCAAACAGCAGCACAAAATAATTGATTAATCTCTTATATCTAAGTGAGTTTTATCTGACCTTAGTCAATAACTGTGACCTCATGCGGTCCGCAAAGCAAACAGAACAAATTATATTAAGCGTGATATTGTACGCTAACATTATATCATCTGACCTACTACGACCACAACCATGAGATATTATTTTAAAATTGCTTTAACCAATTATCAAAAGTTAACATAGGGACATAGATGAACAGGTACACAATATATATAAACAAATACAATGATACAAAATCATTATCACGAACCAAAGCTGTATCAGCTGGTGCTGACATATATAAAAACATCTAAGTGAAAGTGCAAAATACAATATTCCCAACAAATACAGTGATAGTTCAAATGGCTCTGAGCACTATGGGACTTAACATCTGAGGTCATCAGTCCCCTAGACTTAGAACTACTGAAACCTAACTAACCTAAGGACATCACACACATCCATGCCCGAGGCCGGATTCGAACCTGCGACCGTAGCGGTCTCGAGGTTCCAGACTGCAGTGCCAGAACCGCGCGGCCACTTCGGCCGGCTCAAATACAGTGATACAAAATCATTAATGAAACCAATGGAATGACAGCTGGTAAATAATCACCTATGGAAAATAAGACATGAGTACAAAAACACATCAAGAAACCAGCTCGTTGACACGCTGTCATTTTGCAGTTTTGTCACATGGTAGTTTCACTGGGTATTCTCTTTAGGTGCTGGGGTGGGCGTCTCTTCTAAAGGCGACTTGGAGGATAAGCTACTAGGGGACAACAACACTGAACTGGGGAGTTCGCAGCGGCGTTGATTGTAATGTCCGTTGTAACCCAGGTTGTTCATCCTAGACAGCACCCCGCGACGTTGCCTCGTGCCCGTTTCCACCCTCTGCGTCCATACTGTGGGATGGTTCGACGTTGGAGATTTGCAGGACACCGTCGCCTGTGGGCCCTGCCTCATCATCGAGTAGGCGGCTTGGCGGGCGTCGTCTGTGTGTTGCGGAGGAATGTGTTTTACGACACACGCCCCTGTCTCCTGTCGTGTCAATGGAGAGACACGTGTTCTTCTCCGTCGCATCAAGGTCGACGTAAGCTCGTGCGGGTGTCGGGCTTGAGACCCGCTTATCGCCTCTTTGCACCGTCCAAACTGATGCGTCAGTGGTGGGACCCGTTTCCCTCCGGGCAGTGGGCGTTACCTCACCGCAGCGGCCGTCTGGACTAGCGGCGCTCAGGGATCGGCGGCCTCGCCTGGCGTGCGTCATACTTTCCCTTTCGTTTGTCAGATGCCTAGCGCATGGAGTGGAACGCCGGCCATCAGCTGGCGCTGCCGTGGTGACACGCCTGCGGGACCCGGTGTGAGCCTGGGCTTGGGGAAAGACCAGCATCCCCTCCCCTCTGATGGGGAAACAGCTGTGACCGCTCGCCGCACCACTGCCTCGCTGTTGATAGCAGGGTTCTGCAACGCCTGTCGGTGGACCTAGCCCTGTGCTTTCTGATGCGGAGGCTCCCTAGGCGGCCTTGCACCCACTTAAGAACTGCGCTCACAGAGATCGTTACAAAATATCATGTATACAGATTACCACATAATCAGCGGAGTTTCTTACTCCTGATCAATACGTAGAATATTGCCCAAAATTAACTTGACACAAAGGGCCTTCTTAACATTACTAATAAAAATAACAATAAGGAAAATTACGTAACCAATATTGAAACAAACAAAAAACCCTTTTTATAAAATATAGTTCTGGCATTACATCTGCTGTCAATCATTTAGGGTAGATCTTGTACAAGATTTGGTCAGAATTTGGATAGGATTTGGCGCCACTGCTAACTACAGACACAAAACTCTACCTACTCCTAACTACGTTCTCACACACAATCTACAGAGCTTGTACTAGTCACCATCACCATATAGCCCAACTACAATTCCCGCATATTAACAAAATATTCCTTTCAACACCAATACCCATACCGTTGTTCATCTACTGCTCCTCCAAGGTTTGCAGCACAGGTTTGCTGATCTGTGAAAGATTTCCGAGACATCTTTTCTATGAACATTGCATAATAAAAGTTATCATTAATGAGACAGAGAAGGTTCTTTCAAGTAACATCAGGAATGGTAAATATTTCAACATCTATTCATCAGACTAATGCAAAAGGTCAGTGGGAATAAAAATGGAAATAAAATCATTCTATCCTATTAGCAAACACATAAACACTTTTTCCTATAAGTACGTACAAAAGACTGTCAAAAGAAATCCATTGTCCAGTACCAGTCAACAGCGACAGATGACTAAGAGGCTGTTAGTAAACAGATCAGCGAGCTCTGTGAACGTATAGAAGAATTAGAATACAGGAACCACAGACTGACAGCTGTGTGTGCAAACCTCAGGTATCGTGAGAAGTGCTTGAAACTCAAAGTGACAGCTTGCGGTGAGAAAATAAAATATCAACAGAAGTGTCAAAACAAGCAAGTGCAAGAGAAAGCGACTCAAATATTAGGCAAATTGTTTTCAAAAACACAGATAAACTGCTTGTTGAGTGGAAAGAAACGAGCAAAGTGGCAAAGGGAAGTTATTCGTAAAGCGGTTACACTTCCTGCTTTGTCTAGGAAGTGTTGTTTGTTTTTAATGAATCAGGTCGGTTTCCCACTTCCAGGACTCTCAACACTTAAGAGATGAACGTCACCCTCTTTCAGATGCTTTCCTGGTGTGCTGACATGTTTTGCAGCTAATGAAAGCCCACTCGTCTGTATTGGCAGAAACCGAACATGTGTGTGTGCTATCATTCGACGAAATGAATGTAGATAGCAATATTACTTATCATAGCAATATTACTTATCATCCTGTTGAAGATCGTGTTGTAGGGCCACACACTAACGTGCTATTTCTTATGGTATGTGATTTGTTTTCTGGTTCAAATTGTTGAAATGGCTCTGAGCACTTGGGATTTAACTTCTGAGGTCATCCGTCCCCTAGAACTTAGAACTACTTAAACCTAACTAACCTAAGGACATCACACACATCCATGCCCGAGGCAGGATTCAAACCTGCGACCGCAGTGGTCGCGTGGTTCCAGACTGAAGCGCCTAGAACTGCTCGACCACTCCGGCCGACCTTGTTTTCTGGATGGTAGCAACAAATTTACTATGATTTTGACACACAAATAGCAGCTAATCGGTTAAACAGTATTATGTGCTCTGTACAAGATGTTGGTTACGATGTTGTTGCGGTAGTGAGCGACCTTGGAAGAAAAAATCGATCTGTGTGGATAGATTTTAATGTGACAGGATCAAATTCCTGCTTTTCCAATCCGCAGTATGAAAAGAAATGAATCTGGGTGTTTTCAGATGTTCCACATTTGTTTAAATTAATGAGGAACCACTTTCTGGATGATGGACTAAAGCTTCCAAGTGGGAAAATTGTTAATAAATCTATTATAGAAAGACTGCTCGTATTAGATAGGAGCGATATGAAGTTGTAAACTAAACTGTCACAGCTTCACCTCAGTGTTATGGGGAGAGAGCGTCAAAGGGTTTATTTGACAATGCAACTTTTTTCGAGTACCACAGCTAAAGCCATAAAGTACATAATGCCTGAAGAAGAGGAAACAGCAATTTTTTTTTCAGTTAGCACACGACGCATTTGACATTCTGAATGCTCGGAGGTACAACAAGAATGCGCTATCATGTGATTATGGGATGCATAAGGATGTTCAAGAAAGAATATTAAGAGAACTGTATACGTGTGCCGAAAAAAATGCGCTTAGGCGATACAAATTACTTGCTCCCATTTCAGAAAGGCATAATGACAACTGTTCGGTCACTATTTGGTCTGTTTTCAGACCTCCAGCCACTAGAAATGACATATATTTTAACTGCAAGATTTTAATGAAGTTTTTAATGAATTTAATGGATTGGATAGTATTTTCAAGGAAAAAATATAGTGAAAACAATATGCACAGCTGTCCAAACTAAATATCCGTAGCTTTCTTCACAAGTTATAAAACTGTATGTCAGAACACTTTTCATTCGTATGCGGTTCCTCAATATGAAGCATAACACGCAGAAAGCAGCAGAGGTACAGAAGCAGAAATCAAGACACTGGCACTCTTCTTCCACTACAAACATCTAAACAGGTAAATCAACTGTTTTAAATAATTTCCTGAGAGCTTATTGCTGCTATAAGTAGTTCCTTGTCTTTAATAGGAGTTGCTTGCTGCGCTAGCCGCTGCCTCGCTTTGCTCCTACAGTGACGTCACTGCGCCAGCCAATCACAGCCGATTTCGCTTCGGGCCCAACCTCCCTTTTAAATAACCTTGACTTCTCGGATTTTCTCCGTGCCGAATACCCGCACTGAATAATTGTAATTTTGCTATCGAGACTACTGGAAAAAGAGATTGGAAATATATTGTATGCTAATGAAGAGAATATATACTGAGCATTTACACAAAAAGGTCTGTAAGGAATTTTTACAATATATGTATTCTCTAACTGGAAATGTGCACGGATCTGTCGTTTCGTTGGTAATCAGAAGGGAACTTCCGATGAATTGGAAACGAACCTGCAATTATTAGATCCAAGAGCTCCATTATTTCATCGGATAATTAAACTCTATCAAAGTAAACTTTCCGCTTGATCTGAGGTTTCCTGACTGACTACGCAACGCCAAGAAAACCAAGACATTTTATTTACACAGGATTGTAGATCGCTTCGAATCATCGAGACAGCGGACAAGGAGAGTCATCGTCCGATTCTGATTAAACGAGTAAAGCTTGATTATAACTTTCTTGAGCGACTGTGATGACTGTGATACGGCTGCTTATGAATGAGATCATTAATAAAATACTAATAACTAAATTTCCTCCTCACCAGCAACCGGTATAAACACAATAATTATTTAAATTATATTGGCGCCAGTGTGACAGGACTCTCTTGGATTGTTCTATAATACATGTATTTTCTGTTTCGTGATAAACCACGAGAACGAGCTGGAACTAAGCTGCAGAGATATCCTGTGTTGACAGTAAAGGTTGCCGATAGGAAAGGTTTCACCTACTAGACAAGAAGTGCACTCCAGATAAAGGCCAGAACAAACCATTTTTTAAATCTGTAGTTAAAATAGAATTTTAAGTAACTCGGAAATAAGTTTTTCAGAGATTAGTTAGCTTGTAGAACTTCAATGTTGTGTGATTATTATTTCGTGTGTGAGCATTTAACTTGACTACCTCAGTGAATTAATCTGAAAGTTAAACTTGGTTAACACATTAATTTTGAAACAATGTTCAGTGATTTATAAACTGTGATAGATAATTATTTCATGGTATTAACTAGAGCTGCATATAAAATGTCCATGCATCAGCAACAAGACGTGCAATAGCCTTCAGTGGTCTGCGCCGAAGTAGAGGCCACAGAGAGCAATTCTGAGACTTGTGGATAGCGGTAGCAATATAGAAACCCCCGCTGGTTCAGACAATGTTCGTAAGACACCAGATCAAAATGTTGTGGATCCGTTAATTGTGATTATGCAGCAGCTATCCCTCTTAGCAAAAGGCCAAACCGAATTACGGAATCAATTACGAGAAAGCTTTAGTGAACTAGATCACAGGTTAAATACCAAGACACAGGAAATAAAAGAACAGGATAAAGAACCGAACAAAATCTCATTGCTCAGATTGAGCAGGTCCGTCAGCAATGTCAAGAAACTACCAGTAAATTAAAGGCGGAACTAACCGAATATGTATCTGTCAAGATAGACACGATACAAAAACAAGTCGAACTTGTTCTTCAATTAATACAAGCACAAGAGGACATGCAGTGTGCCGTAGCTATGATACCTGAAATAATAGAATCACAAGACAATCTAAAGAAGCAGTTCGACAAAGTCAAGGAAAACCAGACGAATGTTGAACATAGAATCAATGTACTTACCGGAAAATTTTCAGAAATAACATTAGAACGGCAGAATTTTTCTTCTGAAAAGATCGAAGAAACAGTAAAAGTATCTTTGCAGTCCATTTCTGATAGTTCCGAAGAGAATTTCTTTAACAAAGGGTTGAAGGAAATCCGTGACCAACTTGGTGAGAAAATTTCGCATTGGAAGGAAAATATTGAAAGATCGTTAAATCTCTCGCAGGAGGATTTGGAAACCGTACGAAGCAAGAAACAAAATTCTCAATCTATGCGTGACATTCCGTCAACGTCAAGGTCAGACGCAGACAGAAGTATAACGTCACAAGTTAGAGCTGATCGAGCAGATTGTCACCGTGAAGATTTTGAACAGCATGAGTTTTGGAATCGCAGTGTGGTAGAAGAAAAAATGATTAAACAAAGACAATTCCAAATCTTCAATCCTGATAAAAGGAACGTTCATCCTGTAGTTTTCATTAGAGGTCTATTTCCACGATCTTGGACAGAATGGCAAAAGATTAGTTTTGTGTCAGGATATATTCAGGGCTCAGGATCATTGTGGGCATCTGAGCAAATATCGTCCTGTTAAGTATATAAGGAATTAAAGCAGGCTTTTCTCTCAAAATACTGGTCTGCTGGATTACAAGAAAGACTAAGGCAGGAAGTGTTATATCCTGAGCCTTTCTCATTCTCTAGAGGATCCCTAAAGAAATATTTTGAGAAATATACTAACAAATCATTATTCTGGGACGTACCAATTCCTTGACCTGACATACTCAGAATACTTAAATCCATATTACCCACGAATATATGGAATCGGTTTTTGTACATAAATGATAAGGACTTAGACTCGTTTATGACCATTCTTGATCACACTGATTTGATTGAGGAGGACGATCAAAGGTCAAGAGAAATGTTCCATCAAATAAGACCGATTGAAGCAAATCCGAGCTACACCAGGAACGGAAATGGCAGCAATAGTAACAGTAATAATAATCATGACCAACCATCTTATCCGCGAAGATTTAAAAATGGATTAAATGGAAACAACAATTATTATTATAAAGGAAATTTCAATAACAGTGCCGCGAGGGGCAGTTTCAGGAACAACTGAAAGTTTAATCGATTTAATCGTATGCATGGGAATGCAAGACAGTTCTACCAACAGCCGCAGAATAATAACAATAACTACACAAACCAATCGAGGCAATACCGACCAAATTCACCTCAACAGACAGAATGGATCATGACTCACCACAACAAACGATAACTACTGAAATAACTGACGATACAAATAGCAATCGTAATACAAATCAGTCAAACTAATCGTGACCGCGTCGTGCCCCAATGGAGCGGTCAGGGGATCTGTTAGGTGCGAGTCAGTAAAAGTGCAAATGTTGCGATATAATGACGGTGAGCTATTAACTGAAGAGTTGACGAAAGATTTAACAAAGTGTCAGAATGAAAGATCGAGTGTTCCTGTATCGGAGGTATTTGTCGAAATAGAGGAGAATCCAACGAATGTAATACTAGACACCGCCGCTTCTGCCAATGTCATCTCAGGCGATCTCTTTAGGAGAATTGTTAAGAAGAGGAAGGTACTAATTTTACCGGTACAAAAACTGTAAAATCATCAGAGCTGTCGGAGCACGCTCTCCCAATGTCAAAGCACAAACCCAATTGGAGATGAAGATGGGAAATGCAGCAATAAGATGAACGTTCCTTGTTGTAGAGAAGTTGTTAGTGGATTGTATTCTTGGTATTGGGAGAGTGCAGGAGTACGATTGTAAGATTGATTTTTCGGAAGGGAAAGTTGAATTCAGAATAAATGAAGGACAGATAGCCGGCAGGAGTGGCCGTGCGGTTCTAGGCGCTACAGTCTGGAGCCGAGCGGCCGCTACGGTCACAGGTTCGAATCCTGCCTCGGGCATGGATGTGTGTGGTGTCCTTAGGTTAGTTAGGTTTAATTAGTTCTAGGTTCTAGGCGACTGATGACCTCAGAATTTAAGTCGCAAAGTGCTAAGAGCCATTTGGAGGGGATACAGCACTGGACTTAAATAGAAAGGAGACGGTGCATAAGAAGTATTGTCGTGGTGCCACCATTCAATTAATTGGTACTACAAACGGCCGTTGGAAGGATTTTTCAAATAATTCGATCCAGAATGAAGACTTTAATCAAACAGCAATACTTAAAGCAAGTGAAGCAAATCAGCTTACCGTAGAACAAAGGCAGCAGCTTCATCATCTGTTAGCGGCTTATGAAGAGATTTTTGATGAGAAACCTGCAAGTAAAGCCACATCAAACTTACTGTCACACGAACTAACCGACCCCCTGGCGATTAAAAAATCTGTTCAAAAGGAGATAAATAGAATGCTAAAATTGGACCTGATTGAGCCATCAACTAACACCAAGAAATGGAATCTTATATATACCGGACCATATGTTATTTTCAATATACGAAATCTGGGATCATACTTGTTGGCCTATCCCGATTCAAAAGGGCAAAGGGTTTATTCCCACATAATGAAAACAAGAAATTTTTTGAAGGTTCTTAGAACTTCGACACCGGACTTAAAGAAGAATCAAGAATGGATTTTATTATATATATATATACATATATGTGTGTAATCTTTAGAATAGGTATCAGACTGTAGCATTTGTTAGTGTGTGTACGTGTTGACTATAAGTAACAGCCATATGGAGTGTTAATCCGTAGTTAAAGTGCACCTATATTCTTTCAAGACATAACAATCATATGAACATGGCGTGTGAAACTTTAAACGTAGTAATTATGTATGGAAGTACGTTGAAGGCAGGACGCGCGCTGTTCGCGGTAAAAACCAGTGTGAAATGAAACTACAGTCGATAATATCACCGCAACGAACGGTTAAAGGGACTCGCTGGTCGCACGAGAGAAAATTTATTATATTTAAAAGTTCTCATTATCCATTCTTTTTCAGTTGAATTAATTTAAGAGTTTTAATTGAATTTTTAAGAGTTGGGTTTCTTGTGTTTTCATAGTATTGACATGATTGTTGAAAATGTTTTCCATTCATGTTCATGAGAGAGTGACAAAGATTCTGCGAGTGGATGCTGAGCTAAATGAGCATACATCACCATTAATGCTGTTTAATTGCAGGTTGATCTGCAGATAAAATAATTCGTTGGTAATCAGAAGGGAACTTCCGATGAATTGGAAACGAACTTGCAATCATTAGGTCCAAGAGCTCCATTATTTCATAGGATAATTAGAGTCTATCAACGCAAACTTTCCGCTTGATCTGAGGTTTCCTGACTGACTACGCAACGCAAGAAAACCAAGACATTTTATTTACACAGGATTGCAGATCGCTTCGAATCATCGAGACAGCGGACAAGGAGAGTCATCGACCGATTCTGATTAAACAAGTAAAGCTTAATTATAACTTTCTTGAGCGACTATGATGACTGTGATATGGCTGCTTATGAATGAGATCATTAATAAAATACTAATAACTAAATTTCCTCCTCACCAGCAACCAGTATAAACACACAATAATTAATTAAAATTATAAAAGTACATACTTTTTTAATATGTAATATTAGTGATTCTGAACAAAAAAATTCAAATAGGCATATGTCCTATTGCAAAAGATTTCCAAGACAAAACACTGTTAATGTTCATTGTTAATTGTCTTTTGTATTATTCATTGTCATTGTCATTGTTTACAATGTACCACAATAATGTAGGGGAAGGTGAGATGAACAATTTGATACAGGACACTTGATAAAAGAAATATAAGGAAACTGTCGGAAATGGGCCTAAAAAACTACCTAGTTACAGCAAACGTCTGTCACATGAGATTTTCAATAATGGATCATTCATTACACCATAAAAAGTTAAAAATGCACATCTAGACTTTCAATATTTTCAGCTCTCTTCATCTGAGTACTTGTAACTACAATTCCACTGCCATTCTGAGTATCTCTAGACGATGACTCCTACATTTCGCCATTACCCAGCAACCACTTGACTTTTAATGTTATATCATTCCATATTCCATCGTAAATGTTATGAGTTCTTATGTGGCTTCCACTGTGATTTCGATTTTTACATGGGATAAATGTATCGTTATTATTTCGCTATATACAGGTTGAGTAATTAACTATTGCCACCAAGAATAACTCCGAAAGTATGATAGGAGCTGAAAAGTTTATAAGACAAAAGTTTCATGGAACATCGGGGGATATGATATGACGTTGGTTTTTTGTTGCTGGGTGGCGTCGCTCCAGAGATATAAAGACCAACTTTGCTTTTTAAGTGGGATGCTGTAGTCTGGTACTTATTTTCTGATAGCGGCTATCGAGACGAATCCAGTGATGTGTAACGGTAAGTTATTTGAAGATCAACGAAGGTCACAAAGGTGGTATGAACGTCCATTTACAAAAGGTGATCGAAGCGATGACCAATGGTATCAATGCAGTACTGCAATCTTCTTATCGTGGATTGAGTGGTATTCCTTATCACATCGGCACTTATCGAAGCACATGCTCTCACAATTCTCTCTCCCATATCTTCAGGTATATTAGGGACGTCTTTATAAAACGAAGTCTTTTACGAATCCCCACAAGAAAAATTCCAGAGGCCTCAAGTGTGGCTAACGAGCCGGCCACGACACATCTTCTCCGCGTCCAATCCAACGATTTCTGAATTGTCTCTACAACTCATTCCTAGCCATCGTCTTGATACCACAGACTGTTCGTTGTTCCTGAATGTATTTCTTCCAATAGTAGACCTAATGTCTATTGCAGGAATGTGGTGTACGAGTACTTCCTACCATTAAGATTTCCTTTGAAGAAATAGGGGCCCATAATTCTGTTCTCCAGAATCCCACACCTTACATTCACTGACCGTGGTTTTTGGCGTGCAAATTTCCGCAGTCAACAGTGATTATCAGTTGCTCAATAATGCATGCTATGCAAATTAACATTTCCATGGTTGGTGAATGTAACCTCATCAGTAAATAAAATCAAATTAATAAATGTGTCATCCATCTGAATCTCAAGTTGAGGCCATCGGCAGAATTAAATGCGACGCCTACAATCCCTACCAGTTAATTTTTAGTGGAGACTGATATGCTAAGGATGATATTTATGGCGATGCGGAACAGGAACAATACTACTCTGGCTCATGCCAGATTCCCTTGCGGTTTGACGCGAACTAACACAAGGACACAAGGATCTCGAACCGCAGTGGCAAGAGTACCAATATCCGTTTCCTTGTTAGTAACTTTTCTTCGCTGGATATGTTTCCGATGCGTTAAAGATCCAGTATTTCTCAATTTATCACACACATTTTTAATTGTACGACGTGTAGGGTGAGTACTTTGAGGACATCTTTCAGCATATAAGTCTCAAGCTCTCACTGAATTTCGATGGCATTCTTCGTAAATGAGAATCATATCGACTTGTTCTTCGAAGGAATACATCATTCACCTTCGCTTGATTCTACGATACTAGTCTTAACGTTCTTATTAGTGTTGTACTACGAAACCGTTGAATTGTGTTTACATGTCAATGGCACGTTAGATGGATACGCCGTATTCAGCGAATATTTACTATTTGCACGATATACGAGAGAGAATTGTCAGAGAATGTGCTTCGATAATTGCCGAAGTGATAAGGAATACCACTCAATCCATGACAAGAAGATTGCAGTACTCCATTGATACCAAGGGTCAACGCTTCGAACACCTTCTGTAAATGGACGTTCATGCCGCCTTTTTGACCTTCGTTGACCTTCAAAGACCTTACTGTTAAACATCATTGGATTCGTCTCGATAGCCGCTATCAGAAAATAAGTACCAAATTATAGCATCCTATGTAAAAAAAATAACAAAGTTGACCTTCATATCTCTGACGCGACCCCCACTAGCAACAAAAAATCACCCTCAAATTATGGCCCTCGTTGTCCCATGCGACATTTGACCCACAAACTTTTCAGCTCGTTTCATACTTTCGGAGTTATTGTAGGTGGTAATAGTTAGTGCCTCACCTAATATATTGTGCCCTACACTCATCTTTGTCACAGACCTATAAATCTTTATACGCTACTGCTGAGCACTCCGTGCTGTACGGAACAAGCTGAAAGCTGCTCTTTACATTGCTGATTTATGCACTTCAAAATGTTTTCAAAACATCAAATTTCAATCATCACAAGTAACATGATATTTAGAACATGACAATAATTGTGTAGTCAGAGGACTAAGAAATGTTATTTTACATCTGTACCAACTTTTAACCCATTTCCGATATTCATCCCTTGCTCTTCCTCTAACACCCTCTCCCACCTTCACCTCGACAGGATCCTTCCTTGTTTCTTTATGCCACCTATAATTTGTTATATGATATGTATAATTCCAACACATTTTATTACACATTAATTTTACCCTTAAAGAACTACTTTGCAATTGAAAATATTTGACATAGTAAAATGTGGCATTACTGTTCCTAATTTCGCACTAGTTTTATAGAAGGAGAATGTTATTTTATAACTATTGTAACTGATGCTTAGCATTTGAAAGATTGCGTATTGGAGAGTAATTTTGGTTTGAGTCATTCTTTGCCTGTCTAACGCTTAATCGTTTGTTCCCAGTTTTATTCAGTTTTACGCTTAATAGCAAGCATTGCAATACATGAGCGGCTCCTGTTCTTCAATATAGTTAGTGTATTTTACGACCAGTAATTATAAATACTGTTTCTGAAATTGTGTAATTAATTTTGTACTCCTCACTGATGCAACTCTTTACATGACCAAACTGCTTAAATGTTTAGAAGCAATTATTTAGTGCTAGACACTGTATGACATAAGGTGAAAGCTCCTCTTGTTCTTGCTATAACACATGCTTTACGACGCTTTTGAAAACACCGTATCTTAACAAAAACAAACTTTGAAGTTAGTGTATAACAAAACACAGTTTTGAAACTTCCTGGCAGATTAAAACTGTGTGCCCGACCGAGACTCGAACTCGGGACCTTTGCCTTTCGCGGGCAAGTGCTCTACCAACTGAGCTACCGAAGCACGACTCACGGCCGGTACTCACAGCTTTACTTCTCCCAGTATCTCGTCTCCTACCTTCCAAACTTTACAGAAGCTCTCCTGCGAACCTTGCAGAACTAGCACTCCTGAAAGAAAGGATATTGCGGAGACATGGCTTAGCCACAGCCTGGGGGATGTTTCCAGAATGAGATTTTCACTCTGCAGCGGAGTGTGCGCTGATATGAAACTTCCTGGCAGATTAAAACTGTGTGCCCGACCGAGACTCGAACTCGGGACCTTTGCCTTTCGCGGGCAAGTGCTCTGTGAGTACCGGCCGTGAGTCGTGCTTCGGTAGCTCAGTTGGTAGAGCACTTGCCCGCGAAAGGCAAAGGTCCCGAGCTCGAGTCTCGGTCGGGCACACAGTTTTAATCTGCCAGGAAGTTTCATATCAGCGCACACTCCGCTGCAGAGTGAAAATCTCATTCTGAAAACACAGTTTTGTTGTTTCTGCAGATAATGACGTTGCAGATATTTTTTTAATCAACATCATTGAAATAAATTAATCAATGATAGAGGCAACCGCTCATTTTGATGTAATTATTTGTGCACATTAGCTTTTGTTTAATATTAGCTGTTACTGCGACCGTGCTCGAAAATCAGTAGTTCTGTTGTGAAGTATTATGGTGCATGAGTAAGAAAGTAATTTATAAATGTCTGGGTATACATTGGTGTAAATACGTATGTGTAAAATATAATCGAAACCCTCCCAAATTCCACACGTGAAGACACGACGCTTCACTGTTTGTCATAGGGTAGGTCAGGGTGATATGGTGAATCGGTTGAAATGGTGAATTGCTTTATTTCTTTACTGTTTAAACAGATGTCTCTGTATGCCTGCATGCCAACAATGTGTACGCGTTGAGAACCAGCTCAGTTTTAAAACCAGTAAGTACTTTGTACAAAACAGTTTTCGATGCTAAATAATTTTTATATGCAGCATCCATTTGTAGATGTTACTTTAGGTAGCGTAGTTCTCGGGATATTTTTTGATATATTCTGCCTTCTTATACTGCTTACGTACTACATAACCTAGAAATCGTTGCCTCTAGTGTTTTGAACTTCTTGCCGTGCTATTCACCGTTTCACCCATAGAAAATAGGAGAAATGGTGAACTCGGGCAGGGGTGATGCGGTGAAGGACGTTTCTTATGTGTAAAGTGTAAATCTTTTATTTAGGTACACCCCAACCAGGGTTTTTGATATGTCAAGAAATGTTAGCGTTTCCTATCCCATGCGAGAGTTATATTCTGTTTTATCCGACGTCTCAATTCAATCGTTAATTTAAAAATTAGTTTTATATATTTTTTTGCGAGTACAGTTTGATTTGTCAGTGATTAAAAAAGTAAATGTTCTAACTACCGCCATTGTTCCAGGCAAAGATGCCTACATTTTACAAAAGACAAAAAGAATCCACCCGTGCTGATTGGACAGAGGAGCAACTTAACGATGCCGTAAATGCGTTGTAAAATGGAATGAGCCTGAATAAAGCCTCAAAGGAGTTTCACGTTCCATGGTCAACGCTGAGGAGACGAATAGCAAACGGGTGCTTTACAAAAAAACCTTTGGGTGGGCCGCCTGTACTAACACAAGAATGTGAGGAAAGTTGGTAAAACATATCATAAAATTACAAAACTACGGATTTGCACCGACAGGGCGAGAAGTACGTACCATGGCATATAAACTACCTGAGAAATATTACCAACATCACAAATTTAACCGAGAAAAGGAAATTGCTGTAATGGTCTGGCTACATTTATTCTCCACCCCCATGAACCATGTACCTTGCCGTTGGAGGGGAGGCTTGCGTGCCTCAGCGATACAGATAGCTGTACCGTAGGTGCAACCACAACGGAGGGGTATCTGTTGAGAGGCCAGACAAACGTGTGGTTCCTGAAGAGGGGCAGCAGCCTTTTCAGTAATTGCAGGGGCAACAGTCTGGATGATTGACTGATCTGGCCTTGTAACAATAACCAAAACGGCCTTGCTGTGCTGGTAGTGCGAACGGTTGAAAGCAGGGGGAAACTACAGCCGTAATATTTCCCGAGGGCATGCAGCTTTACTGTATGGTTAATGATGATGGCGTCCTCTTGGGTAAAATATTCCGGAGGTAAAATAGTTCCCCATTCGGATCTCCGGGCGGGGACTACCTAAGAGGATGTCGTTATCAGGAGAAAGAAAACTGGCGTTCTACTGATCGGAGTGTGGAATGTCAGATCCCTTAATCGGGCAGGTAGGTTAGAAAATTTAAAAAGGGAAATGGATAGGTTAAAGTTAGATATAGTGGGAATTAGTGAAGTTCGGTGGCAGAAGGAACAAGACACTTGGTCAGGCTAATACAGGGCTATAAATACAAAGTCAAATAGGGGTAATGCAGGAGTAGGTTTAATAATGAATAAAAAATATGGGAATGCGGTTAAGCTACTGCAAACAGCATAGTGAACGCATTATTGTCGCCAAGATAGACACAAAGCCCACACCTGCTACAGTAGTACAAGTTTATATGCCAACTAGCTCTGCAGATGACGAAGAAATTGAAGAAATGTATGTTGAAATAAAAGACATTATTCACATAGTGAAGGGAGACGAAAATTTAATAGTCATGGGTGACTGGAATTCGGTAGTAGGAAAAGGGAGAGAAGGAAATGTAGTAGGTGAATATGGATTGGGACTAAGAAATGAAAGAGGAAGCCGCTTGGTAGAATTTTACACAGAGTACAACTTAATCATAGCTAACACTTGGTTCATGAGACATAAAAGAAGGTTGTATACATGGAAGAAGCCTGGAGATACTGACAGATTTCAGGTAGATTATATAATGGTAAGACAGAGATTTAGGAACCAGGTTTTAAATTGTAAGACATATCCAGGGGCAGATGTGGACTCTGACCACAATCTGTTGGTTATGAACTGCAGATTAAAACTGAAGAAACTGCAATAAGATGGCAATTTAAGGAGATGGGACCTGGATAAACTGACTAAACCAGAGGTTGTACAGAGGTTCAGGGAGAGCGTAAGGGAGCAAATGGCAGGAATGGCGGAAAGAAATACAGTAGAAGATGAATGGGTAGCTTTGAGGGATGAAGTAGTGAAGGCAGCAGAGGATCAAGTAGGTAAAAAGACGAGGGCTAGTAGAAATCCTTCGGTAACAGAAGAAATATTGAATTTAATTGATCAAAGGAGAAAAATGCAGTAAATGAATCAGGCAAAAAGGAATACCAACGTCTCAAAAATGAGATCGACAGGAAGTGCAAAATGGCTAAGCAGGGATGGCTAGAGGATAAATGTAAGGATGTAGAGGCTTATCTCACTAGAGGTAAGATAGATAATGCCTACAGAAAAATTAAAGAGACCTTTGGAGAAAGGAGAACCACTTGTACGAACATCAAGAGCTCAGATGGAAATCCGGTTCTAAGCAAAGAAGGGAAAGCAGAAAGATGGAAGGAGTATATAGAGGGTCTGTACAGAGGTGATGTACTTGAGGACAATATTATGGAATTAGAAGAGGATGTAGATGAAGATGACATAGGAGATATGATACTGTGTAAATAGTTTGACAGAGCACTGAAAGACCTGAGTCGAAACAAGGCCCCGGGAGTAGACAACATTCCATTAGAACTACTGAGGCCTTGGGAGAGCCAGTCCTGACAAAAGTCTACCATCTGGTGAGCAAGAAGTATGAAACAGGCGAAATATCCTCAGACTTCAAGAATAATATAATAATTCCAATCCCAAAGAAAGCAGGTGTTGACAGATATGAAAATTACTGAGCTATCAGTTTAATAAGTCACGGCTGCAAAATACTAACGCGAATTCTTTACCGACGAATGGAAAAACTAGTAGAAGCCGACCTTGGGGAAGATCAGTTTGGATTCCGTAGAAATATTGGAACACGTGAGGCAATGCTGACCCTACGACTTATCTTAGAAGCTAGATTAAGGAAAGGCAAACCTACGTTTCTAGCATTTGTAGACTTAGAGAAAGCTTTTGACAATGTTGACTGGAATACTCTCTTTCAAATTCTGAAGGTGGCAGGGTAAAATATAGTGAGCGAAAGACTATTTACAATATGTATAGAAACCAAATGGCAGTTATAAGAGTTGAGGGGCATGAAAGGGAAGCAGTGGTTGGGAAGGGAGTGAGACAGGGTTGTAGCCTCTCATCGATGTTATTCAATCTGTATATTGAGCAAGCAGTGAAGGAAACAAAAGAAAAATTTGGAGTAGGTATTAAAACTCATAGAGAAGAAAGAAAAACTTTGAGGTTTGCCGATGACATTGTAATTCTGTCACAGACAGCAAAGGACTTGGAAGAGCAGTTGAACGGAATGGATAGAGTCTTGAAAGGAGGATAGAAGATGGACATTAACAAAAGCAAAACAAGAATAATGGAATGTAGTCGAATTAAGTCGGGTGATGCTGAGGGTATTAGATTAGGAATTCAGACACTTAAAGTAGTAAAGGAGTTTTGCTATTTGGGGAGCAAAATAACTGATGATGGTCGAAGTAGAGAGGATATAAAATGTAGACTGGCAATGGGAAGGAAAGCGTTTCTGAAGAAGAGAAATTTGTTAACGTCGAGTATAGATTTAAGCGTCAGGAAGTCGTTTCTGAAAGTATTTGTATGGAGTGTAGCCATGTATGGAAGTCAAACATGGACGATAAATAGTTTAGACAAGAAGAGAATAGAAGCTTTCGAAATGTGGTGCTACAGAAGAATTCTGAAGATTAGATGGGTAGATCACATAACTAATGAGGAGGTATTGAATAGAATTGCAGAGAAGAGAAGTTTGTGGCACAACTTGACTAGAAGAAGGGATCGGTTGGTAGGACATGTGTTGAGGCATCAAGGGACCACCAATTTAGTATTGGAGGGCAGCGTGGAGGGTAAAAAAGGGAGACCAAGAGATGAATAAACTAAGCAGATTCAGAAGGATGTAGGTTGCAGTAGGTACTGGGAGATGAAGAAGCTTGCACAGGATAGAGTAGCATGGAGAGCTGCATCAAACCAGTCTCAGGACTGAAGACCACAACAACAACAACAACAACAATACATTTATTCTTAAAAAGAAATCCGGATCTCTCAATCCGCAAACGGAAGGAGTTTCACAAGCACGGTCAACGGGTTTAAGTACGAAAAACGTTTCTCACTATTTTTCATTGCTGCAGAACATCTTCGTAGAGCATAACCTCCTTGATAACCGGGTAATATATTCAATGTAGATGAGTCCGGAGTTCAGCTGAATAATAGACCAGGTTACGTGTTGGCAGGAAAGGGGTCTAAGAGCGTTCCAGCGATAACAGACGGTGGAAAGGGTGAAATCATATCTGTAATCGCTTGCTGTAATGGAGAGGGCATGTTTTTACCCCCAGCTTTTGTTTTGAAGGGAAAAAAAATGAAAAGGCCGAGTAAAAGGTCGGTATGCCGCCGTGTTCCACGATTTTCATGTCACAAAAGCCGGCTTACGTAACAGCTGATATTTTCCTTCTGTGGGTAAGGAACCATTTTGCACCGAGGAAGCCTGAGGGAACAGTCCTGCTCATTTTGGATGCACATAGCTCTCATTGCAGCAGCGTGGATACTTTAGAGTTTGCAGAAGAAAAAAAACATAATTTTGCTCTGTCTACCTAGCCACACCACACAATATCTGCAGCCACCAGTCAGAGAATTTTTTAAAGCTCTGAAATCCTATTATTACAATGCTTACAATTCTTACATTAAAATGAATCCAAATAGAAAAATTTCCAGACTAGTGTTCGGAGGGCTGCTTACAAAGGCATGGGTACAAGCAGCTACGAGAGAGAATGTAATATCGAAGATCAGAAGCACAGGAATCATCCCGTTTAATCCTGACGTCATCCCCGAATACGCGTTTTTAACATAAGCTTCAGATCAACATCAGGAAAGCAACGAACGACATGAAAACAGACTTACTTCTCCTCGACCAAGTTGTTCGCACTGGCAGGAGATACCTAATCCCTCGGAAGAAGCAACTGCAGACGTAGATAACGATCAGGAACTTGAACACATACAAACGTCACCACAAGTGGGCTGTTCGCAACGGGCGGAAAATCCGCAGGAAAACAGCAGTCTTCATCAGAAGCAACAGATATGACCTCGACAGTGGCAACAGAAGAATCTCAAATAACCTCTGGCAAGCTCTTGAACCATATTTCGCCGATACCTATCCTAGATAAAGTTGCATCTGCAAGGAAGAAGTCCAGAGCTTTAGGTGAGATTTTGACTTCTCCAGAAAACATCGACAACCTGAGAAACAGAAAACGACAACATGAGTCAGTGAAGACTAGTGCAAATGCTAAAAAGAGGACCAAAGGAGAAACCGTAACCAAAGAAAAAATCGTAACCAAAGAGACTACTAAAGAAATTATCAAAAAGAAGCAGACTAAGAAACGAAAAGCGTCTACCACTGACACCGAATCCGACTCGTTGCTGGATATCCAATTGTAAGACGATGATGACGACGCGGATGATGAAGAGTGTTTTTATGTAGGGTGCAGTGAACTGTACAGTTACACTAAAAATGATGTGCATTGGATCAAATGTATTAGCTGCCAACGTTGGCTGCATGAAGACTGTTCAAAATATGAATCTATGTGTGACGTATGTGGCAAAACGCAGGGGAAATAAGTTCACCATTTCACCCAAAGGTCAATATCCATTTCACCCATGATAAAAATAAGTATTTTTTTAACTTTTGTAGTGCCTTAAAGAGGATGTGGAACTGCTAATGTGTTACTTATGCATTTTGTGAAAGGAGAGTGTTTTTATTTTGTTTAAATAAACAATTTCTTGTCTTCTACGAGGGCCAAATTTTTTATTCACCATATCCCCATGATTTACCCTATTGCACTTATTTGATACATCGTTGTGAATCTGCTAGCGTCTCAGAAGCTATAAGAGAAGCGTAACGCTCAGCAACTAAAATGCGGTGGGCTTGTGACTGTTCTCATGTCTCTTAAGCTCTTAAGGCCGCATAAGGTTCTGGATCTAAGTTCCGATTGATCGGAGACACAGTAGCTGCAAATTTTGTAGGATTCAGGTACCTTTCGCAGGTTGAGCTATCTTAGAACCACCAGCCAACCACGTTTGCGAGGCGTACCTTAAAATTCACAGGCGGTAAAAAAAACTGAACACCATGAAAGAGTTGTGCGACATAAATGAAAGTTGTTGAGCGTGCTTCTACATTTGAAAGATGATACACATTCAAATTTAGCTCCAGTCGCTTAAGAGTGGCGCTAGTGGCGCCACTATTAGATTGCGTATCAGGTTTGCTTTAATACACGCTGTAACGGTCGTGAGTGTTAGTTACCATTGAGACTGTACGTGGTGAGTTATGGCGTCAAAGAAGCCGTTACCAACACCTTAGTGAGTTTGAACGAGGTCGTGTAAAAGGACATCAAGAAGCTGGGTGTTCCTTCTGCGATATTTCAGAAAAATGGTTCAAATGGCTCTGAGCACTATGGGACTTAACATCTGAGGTCAACAGGCCCCTAGAACTTAAACCTAAGTAACCTAAGGACATCACACACATCCATGCCCGAGGCAGGATTCGAACCTGCGAACGTAGCGGTCGCGCGGTTTCAGACTGTAGCTCCTAGAACCGCTCGGCCACGCCGACCGGCTACTTCAGAAAGACTTGGCAGGAAAGTAGCCACTGCACATAATTGCTGTCACGGATATTCACGAGAATGTACGCTTCCAAGAAGACAGCCAAGTGGCACCAACGAGAGGAAAGACCATCGTGTTCGACGTCTGGCTCTGCCGCGTAGTACTGCATCTGCAGCAGCAACCTGAGCAGCATATGCTACCACAGTTACACAACGAACTGCTGCAAATAGGTTAATCAAGGACAGCCCCGAGCCGGACGCCCTGTAACGTACATCCCACTGACCCCAAACCATCGCCATTTACGACTTTTGCAGTATCGAGCGAGATCTCATTGGAGGGCAAGGCAGAAGTCTGTTGAGCTTTCTGATGAAAGATGCACCTGCATTAGTGTTAGTGATTGCCGTGTGATGGTTAGAAGAAGGCCAGTTGAGGAACTGCAAGCAACCTGTATGCGTGCTAAACACACTGGACCTACACCTGGAGTTACGACTTGGGTTACGATTTAGTGCTGCAGCAAGAGCACTCACGTGATACTCCATGCACTCTGACTACATATCCGTCGATCTGTTGGTTCGACTTGTTGTGCTGCAGTTCATGAACGCCATTGGAAACTGGAAATTAGTGATAAGTTCTGTGGGAACAAACTGCTGAGGACATCGGTCCCTAGGCTTTTTTTTTTTTTTTTTTTTCATTAGTCTTCTGACTGGTTTGATGCGACCCGCCACGAATTTCTTTCCTATGCTAACCTCTTCATCTCAGAGTATCACTTGCATCCTACGTCCTCAATTATTTGCTTGACGTATTCCAATCTCTGTCTTCCTCTACAGTTTTTGCCCTCTACAGCTCCCTCTAGTACCATGAAAGTCATTCCCTCATGTCTTAGCAGATGTCCTATCATCCTGTCCCTTCTCCTTACCAGTGTTTTCTACATATTCCTTTCCTCTCCGATTCTGCGTGGAACCTCCTCATTCCTTACCTTATCAGTCCACCTAACTTTCAACATTCGTCTATAGCACCACATCTCAAATGCTTGGATTCTCTTCTGTTCCGGTTTTCCCACAGTCCATGTTTCACTACCATACAATGCTGTACTCCAGACGTACATCCTCGGAAATTTCTTCCTCAAATTAAGGCCGGTATTTGATATTAGTAGACTTCTCTTGGCCAGAAATGCCTTTTTTGCCATAGCGAGTCTGCTTTTGATGTCCTCTTTGCTCCGTCTGTCATTGGTTCTTTTACTGCCTAGGTAGCAGAATTCCTTAACTTCATTGCCTTTGTGACAATCAATCCTGATGTTAAGTTTCTCGCTGTTCTCATTTCTACTACTTCTCATTACCTTCGTCTTTCTCCGATTTACTCTCAAACCATACTGTGTACTCATTAGACTGTTCATGCCGTTCAGCAGATCATTTAATTCTTCTTCACTTTCACTCAGGATAGCAATGTCATCAGCGAATCGTATCATTGACATCCTTTCACCATGTATTTTAATTCCACTCTTGAACCTTTCTTTTATTTCCATTATTGCCTCCTCGATGTACAGGTTGAAGAGTAGGGGCGAAAGGCTATAGCCTTGTCTTACACCCTTCTTAATACGAGCACTTCGTTCTTGATCGTCCACTCTTATTATTCCCTCTTGGTTGTTGTACATATTGTATATGACCCGTCTCTCCCTATAGCTTACCCCTACTTTTTTCAGAATCTCGAACAGCTTGCACCATTTTATATTGTCGAACGCTTTTTCCAGGTCGACAAATCCTATGAAAGTGTCCTGATTTTTCTGTAGCCTTGCTTTCATTATTAGCCGTAACGTCAGAATTGCCTCTCTCTTCCCTGTACTTTTCCTAAAGCCAAACTGATCGTCACCCAGCGCATTCTCGATTTTCTTTTCCATTCTTCTGTACATTATTCTTGTAAGCAGCTTCGATGCATGAGCTGTTAAACTGATTGTGTGATAATTCTCGCACTTGTCAGCTCTTGCCGTCTTCGGAATAGTGTGGATGATGCTTTTCCGAAAGTCAGATGGTATGTCGCCAGACTCATACATTCTACACACCAACGTGAATAGTCGTTTTGTTGCCACTTCCCCCAGTGATTTTAGAAATTCTGATGGAATGTTATCTATCCCATCTGCCTTATTTGAGCGTAAGTCCTCCAAAGCTCTTTTAAATTCCGATTCTAATACTGGATCCCCTAACTCTTCTAAATCGACTCCAGTTTCTTCTTCTATCACATCAGACAAATCTTCACCCTCATAGAGGCTTTCAATGTATTCTTTCCACCTATCTGCTCTCTCCTCTGCATTTAACAGTGGAATTCCCGTTGCACTCTTAACGTTACCACCGTTGCTTTTAATGTCACTAAAGGATGTTTTGACTTTCCTGTATGCTGAGTCTGTCCTTCCGACAATCATATCTTTTTCGATGTCTTCACGTTTTTGCTGCAGCCATTTCGTCTTAGCTTCCCTGCACTTCCTATTTATTTCATTCCTCAGCGACTTGTATTTCTGTATTCCTGATTTTCCCGGAACATGTTTGCACTTCCTCCTTGCATCAATCAACTGAAGTATTTCTTCTGTTACCCATGGTTTCTTCGCAGCTACCTTCTTTGTACCTATGTTTTCCTTCCCAACTTCTGTGATGGCCCTTTTTAGAGATGTCCATTCCTCTTCAACTGTACTGCCTATTGCGCTATTCCTTATTGCTGTATCTATGGCGTTAGAGAACTTGAAACGTATCTCGTCATTCCTTAGTACTTCCGTATCCCACATCTTTGCGTATTGATTCTTCCTGACTAATGTCTTGAACGTCAGCCTACTCTTCATCACTACTATATTGTGATCTGAGTCTATATCTGCTCCTGGGTACGCCTTACAGTCCAGCATCTGATTTCGGAATCTCTGTCTGACCATGATGTAATCTAATTGAAATCTTCCCGCATCTCCCGGCCTTTTCCAAGTGAACCTCCTCCTCTTGTGATTCTTGAACAGGGTATTCGCTATTACTAGCTGAAACTTGTTACAGAACTCAATTAGTCTTTCTCCTCTTTCATTCCTTGTCCCAAGCCCATATTCTCCTGTAACCTTTTCTTCTACTCCTTCCCCTACAACTGCATTCCAGTCGCCCATGACTATTAGATTTTCGTCCCCCTTTACATACTGCATTACCCTTTCAATATCCTCATACACTTTCTCTATCGCCCGCATCTCGTGGTCGTGCGGTAGCGTTCTCGCTTCCCACGCCCGGGTTCCCGGGTTCGATTCCCGGCGGGGTCAGGGATTTTCTCTGCCTCGTGGTGGCTGGGTGTTGTGTGCTGTCCTTAGGTTAGTTCGGTTTAAGTAGTTCTAAGTTCTAAGGGACTGATGACCATAGATGTTAAGTCCCATAGTGCTCAGAGCCATTTGAACCTTTCTCTATCTCTTCATCTTCAGCTTGCGACGTCGGCATGTATACCTGAACTATCGTTCTCGGTATTGGTCTGCTGTCGATTCTGATTAGAAAAACCAGGTCACTGAACTGTTGACAGTAATACACCCTCTGCCCTACCTTCCTATTCATAACGAATCCTACACCTGTTATACCATTTTCTGCTGCTGTTGATATTACCCGATACTCATCTGACCAGAAATCCTTGTCTTCCTCCCACTTCACTTTACTGACCCCTACTATATCTAGATTGAGCCTTTACATTTCCCTTTTCAGATTTTCTAGTTTCCCTACCGCGTTCAAGCTTCTGACATTCCGCGCCCCGACTCGTAGAACGTTACCCTTTCGTTGATAATACAATCTTTTTCTCATGGTAACCTCCCCCTTGGCAGTCCCCTCCCGGAGATCCCAATGGAGGACTATTCCGATACGTGTCTTTCATGCAGTGGTTTCCATTGCCTTCTGCATTCTCATGTCGTTGATCATTGCTGATTCTTCCGCCTTTAGGGGCAATTTCCCACCCCTAGGACAAGAGAGTGCCCTGAACCTCTATCCGCTCATCCGCTCATCCGCCGCCGGAAGTCTTCGGCCGCCAATGCTGATTATTTATAAAAATTTAGGCAGCGGCGTTGATCGAACCGGGGACCGAACACGTTTTGATTATGAATCAAAGACCCTACCGCTAGACCACGGGTCTTACTGCTATCACTTAATCTAACTTAACCTAAGGGGAACACACACACCCATGCCCGAGGGAGGTCTCGAAACTCCGACGTGGGCAGCCGCGCGAACTGTGACAAGACGCCCAAGACAGCACGGCTACCCCGTGCGGCACGACCGCCTTTCCACAGGGTGAAACTTCCTGTGTGCCGCACCGAAACTCGGGACCTTTCGTGGGCAGGTGCTCTACCATGTGAGATATCCAAGCACCACTCACGACCCTTCCTCACAGCTTCAATTCTGCCAGTACCTCGTCTCCTACCTTCCAAACTTCACAGAAGCTCTTCTGCGAACCAAGCAGAACTAGCACTCCTGGAAGAAAGGATATTGCGGAGACGTGGATCAGCCACAGCCTGGGAGATGTTTCGAGAATGAGATTTTCACTCTGCAGCGGAGTGCGCGCTCATATGAACTTCCTGGCAGATTAAAACTGTTTGCCGGACCGAGACTCGAACGTGGGACTTTTGCCTTTCGCGGGCAGGTGCTCTGCCATCTAAGCTATCCACGTATGACTCACGACCCGTCCCTGGATGCTATAGCACTTGTCCGCTAAAGCCAAAGTTCCCGAGTTCGAGTCTCGGACCGGCACACAGTTTTAATCTGCCAGTTTCATACCAGAGCACACTCTGCTGCAGAGTGAAATTTCATTTTCATTCAACAGGGTGTTTTCCAACAGGATAACGCTCGCCAACGTGCTCCTATTGTAAGCCAACAAGTTCTTCAGAGTGTCGTCATGTTGCTTCGGCCTCCTTGATCATCAGATCTGTCTCCAACCAAGCATATATGGGACATCATCAGACGAGAGTTCCAGCGTCATCCACAAACAGCATTAACCATCCATATATTTACCGACCAAGCGCAATAGGCATGGAACTCCTTCCCAAAAACTGGTATCGGCACCTGTAAGACACAGTACGCGTACTTTTGCATGTTTGCTTTCAGCATTCTGGTAGTTACACCGGTTATTGATGTACCATCGTTTAACATTAGCAGTATTTATTTTATCTATCATATCCACGAGATCGCTTTTACAAAATGTGTAAGATTACAAAAAAGAGAAAACGTAAAACATAAAGCAATACTATACATGGTAGTGCGAGAAGTGAAGATTAAATAAAGTAAAACACAAAAACACAGAATGTTCATTTAAAAGTGCTGCTATCATTCTGTGTGGGATTACAAACATTGTATCAGATGCGGATCCCAGTACGTTCCAGCTTGTACAGCTTTGTCATTTGCTGTTAGTAGGTCCTGTATCTTGCAAGGTTCGTCCAGTTTCCTGCAGACTGGTAGGTGTTGTGGGTCTTGCAGTTCTGCACATTCACAGAGCTCGTCTGTACTGATATGGCTCCATTTTTTCAGGTTTACTTTGCATCGCAATAGACCCATTAATCTATTCGAGCCTTTCCAGATCATGTATGGTAGTTCGAATCCACCTGTAGATTCTTTCCTGGAGCTGTTCCCTGCTCTTCCTGGTTCCGACTTTCGCCACAGCTTTTCTCGTCCTACTCCAGGAGGTACAGCGGTTGGGTCAGTTGTTTGTAGAAAACTCTTTTTTGTTTTAAGTATTTTAGGTTGTTGGTAGTGTCCAAACATTGGATGCCTAGGATCTGTTTCTTGTTTTTGTTTCTCGATTTCTGTAGCTGTTCTCCTTCTGATGTCTGGAGGAACTATGCTCATACGTTGGTACAGCTGGTTTGTAGGAGATGGGTGGAGGCAGCCTGTTATGATGAATGCTGTCTCGTTCACAACTAAATTTACTAGTTTTGCATCGGTGGATTTTTGCCATACAGGTGACGAGTACTTCGCAGTGGAGAAACATAACGCTACAGCTGACGTGCAGAGAACTGTAGGTTGTGCTCCCCATCTACTATTTGTAAGCTTGCCGATGATGTTGTTCCTGGCACTCACTTATGTCTTTGTGTCCAAACAGTGATGCTTGAGGTGAGAGCGCAGTGACTTACCTCGCGTTAACTTTAACCTGTGATCTTGCAGCGTTAATCACTTAAATAAGTTACCTAGACAAATGTGTTCCCGAAATGCCATTGCCCTGCATTAATTACTTTTTTTGTGTTACGATATTTTACGTTAGTGTATATAATATCAATAATATTTCTTAAGGTTTTTCTGACGTAATTGTTTTAACACTTACGGACTCAATATTGTTATAATGCAAGAACTTCTACGTTGTAGCATCGTTGTGCTGAAGTCTGAAACTCTTCCTCAGGTTTATAAGTTTTATGCGCTTTGATAATCTTAATGTAAAGTTTAACACTAAAAAAATTTTAATAATACATAGTAAATTTCTTTCTGTCCATCTTCAATTTATATGTACTGTACATGTTTCTGGGTGCGTCCGTGTGTGTGTGTGTGGGGTGTGTGTGTGTGTGTGTGTGTGTGTGTGTGTGTGTGTGTGTGTGTGTGCCAGTGTATTTAATTTTTGTTAGGTTTCACGTTTTCTGTATTATTTTATGTTTCATTCCGAATCAAAAATCTGTTCTTTATCGATACATTCATTACAAATTGTAACGTTTTTAAGAACCTCATACACAAAGTTGTATTTTTTACGTCTGTACCTCTTGTGCACTTAGTACATCATCCTTTCTTGTTTCTTTCATCGTTCCCATTTCTGTTTCAAATAGTTCAAATGGCTCTGAGCACTAAGGGACTTGACTTATGAGGTCATCAGTCCCCTAGAACTTAGAACTACTTAAACATAATTAACCTAAGGACATTACACACATCCATGACCGAGGCAGGATTAGAACCTGCGACCGTAGCGGTCGCGCGGTTCCAGACTGTAGCGCCTGGAACCGCTCGGCCATTTCGGCCGGCATTTCTGTTTCCAGGCTGTGGTCTTTCTTGTGTTGTCATCTTGACCACTTTCTGTTTGACAGTTTTCGGTAGGGATGTCGTCTCTGTTCTCTTTTGTATAGCTGGTCGTATTAGCTGCGCTCCTAGTTCTCGTATGAAAAATATTCTAATCATATCCTTGGTCTCAATATTTCTGGTAAATATTATTTGACGATTTATTCAAGAAATATCCAAGATACGGAAAAAATATTGTACTGAACCAACGTCTTGTTTTCCTTGATGAGATAAAGCACATTTCATCCAACGTATCGACTCCTGTTTTTGTAGAATTTTACCCTTTGACAGATGCATGCCTTTTTCTCTTTCTGGTTTCGTCATCTGTTGCACTCTCGAAGCGCATACGTAAAAGTAGGGTCACATTCGCGTTCTCTTTTGGCACGTACAAGACGATTGTCAAGTCCTCTTGATTTCGAAATAAGCATTTACTCTTCAGGAGGGAGTCTTATTTTACTTTCACTGACAGTTCCAAACAATTTAGGTTTCTTCTACAGTAAGTCTTTAGACAAGCAGCAGCTTGTAAACCAATTGTCTGCCCTGGCTTTAGAAGCTTTAGAATTTTCAGACCATACTTCTATGGTTTGCTTGGTATATACATATTGACGAAGACTAGACTTTCTTCTGAAAGCAAGTAACTGATGCTATTATACTGAGATACTGCAGATCTTGTTACAGTTAGTCTCCTACGGCCCAGATGTTTACCTAAAAGGTGTAAGTTTACCGATTCTCTTACTCCATTGTCTGCTTTGAATGCTATCAAATCGTATGCATCTGAAGAGGAACAGAAACCAGTACAAACACATCTTAGTGTGACATACTTTAATTCAAAAACAATTTGTACCCTACAGGTTCTTTATAGTTGTACGTCCAGAGCGGTACAAACTGGCCAAAGTAAGTAACACAAAAAAACCGTAGGCTTAATTTCAGACACATCTGCCTCTCTGACGTTTCGTTTCGGGGAACAGTTCCCAGATATATTCGTCTCTACACATGAGTATATCCAAGTACTTTTTCCGAACATACCTTCATAAAGAAAGATAAGAAAAAGATAACAGGACCGAATTTGCATTTCTGGCTGCACCTCTCACGTTTCTTCCGTTTCGGCTTCTTCGTACCTTCATATACCGTCAGTTGAGTTGTTACCGAACAGTGGCAGAGAACACACTGACTCAAAGACTTTCACTTCACTTAGAAAACCGTTACAATAGAGGTACCAGTCAACAATAAGCTCGCTTCCAGCAACATGAAACGTGACAACAATGAACCTGCTTTAAAATTATTAAAGAAACTGACATTCGGCATTATTTTGATTTTTGTTACAGTAGCACTTACGCAGTGTTCTCGGGTTTACCGCAGGATTTATTATATCTGCACAATATGTAGTAGTAAAAACTGTGCATATTCTCCAGGTGCTGGAACAAGACTTTAAAACTTCGGAAGCCGCGTTCACGAGTAAATATTGGATTCGCACCGCCACGGAATAATCTAAACGTGCCCGGATTCGCCGGACCCCTCCCCCCCCCCCCCCCCCCCGGAAGCGTCAGAATCCGTCATTCACCCTCCTAAAGGTCGATTTTTTCTTTCTACTTTCATCCTCAGGACTCGCGAAAATCTATTCTGCACTTTAGTCGTGCACAATTAGCAGACATAGTTAATTTTGCAACTATAATATTATATAAGAATATAATGTATAATAATACGTAAGAATGGATTAGAACTACACTTTAGTAGGAACTTAACATAAATAATAGTTTGTGTCTGAACAGAACCACAACATAAAAATGCCACTCATTTCTTTGTGTTTATTAGTGTCTTAACATAAGTAATGCTGGCAAACAGTTATTGCTGATGAAGGGGCGTCGAAGTTTCGTGTTTAACGTCTTGTTATAGACGCGGACATTAGAAATGCAATCAGGGGAAGGCGTCTGGTTCCAAAATTTCATGCGAACCATCCTCATATTGTCAGGAACCACAAAAAACTTGCTCCAAATATTTTCAAAATTCGTACATTTAAACCCATTCATCACTAACCAGGTTCCAGTACCACTTGATTCGCTGTAATTCATCTTATGTATACACAATTGTACTGCGTTCAAAACATCTCCACTTCAGTCTATTACGGTCAGACCACTCTTAGCGGTCGACTGACGTCACTCAAAACCAAAAAAGCCGACTATTAGTTGGTATTCTGACACCTCGCAGTATAATTACCTTTCACGGGATTTCCACATGTTTTAACGCTACCACAAAACCAGCATGCACTTTCCAGGAAACGTCTATGCTTCTTTGTAACTCCCCCAGCATCACGGCTACAGCATTTTACGGGCACAACGCGAAGCTATTATCTCCCCTAACATCAAATTGTTTGATCTCCGCTTTGTTCAAATAAATTTCATAAATCATATCAAAGGGTTAACAGTGTCTTTTTCATTTTCACCCGTCAGGATTAGCTCCGACAATCGTACTCAACGTTATCCATAATTCAAATTAATGGATCGTGTATTTTTAATTAAGTTGCTGCCTAATGACCATTATACAAAAGCGGCTCGCCACGTCACGGCGCCACAGCGGGCTATCGCCAATTAAAACAACGCACACAATAAACGGCTCATGTTCCGTCTCAACAAAGGACTTCTGAAACCAGCAATTAAACGCTACATCCTGGCAGAGGAGTCATTTGAATGTGTGTGTGACGATGAGCTCTGTCATTTACACGCTCTTCAGAAATATTTGCTATGTATATAAAATCTCGATAAACGAACAATTTCGTGACGATTAACTGCCAGTTAAGTTAAGAGGGCTGCGTTTCCTTTTTTTCTTTCCTATGGAATTAATCTACCCTGTAACACACATTGTGTTAAACGTTTCTTAAAGGGAAAGAATAGTCTTGATCAAGGTGAGCATCAGAGCTGACACTAATGTCACTGTTTAAGGAAAACCTCCTCAGCTGTTTTATTACACATTTATTGTGCTATGACCGGTTTGTTTCTTAGAACATCTTCAGGTTGCCGAGTTGTGTTAAAGGCATGATACAAATTATCCGGTTGCCGTATGTAGTGTTAATGAACGTGTCGAGAAAGGATGATCACAAATATTCTGCCGACGGCGTGGCGGAAGTATGGCGAGGAGGCACGGCATGCTCCGTACAGTTTACTTGTCTTCAACGTTATATATGACAACCAGACCATTTGTCTCATGACTTTAGCACATATCGGCAACCTGAAGATGTTCTAAGAGCGAAGCCGATGGTAGCACAATAAATGCGTAATAATACAGCTGAGGTGTTTTTCTTTAATTACTAAGGAAATTATACTATGAAAGCACTGAGAGACATTCTGCTGAAATAAAGATCTCTCCGTCCAAACACGTCTCTGAAAGTCCAACGGTGCCGACTGACCGCCGTGTCATCCTCATCGCTCGGTGTCACTGGACGCGAATGATCAGCACATCGCTCTCTTAACCATTTTAGTCACCGGAGGCGCTACTTTTTAATCAGGTAGCACTTCAATCGGCCTCCCAAGGGCCGAGTGCTGACCGCTGGTCAACGCTGTTCGGCAAAATCGAAGGGTCACTCATCGAAGTGTTAGCCGAGCCTGACAGCACTTAACCTAAGTGATATGACGGGAACTAGTGTTGGCACTGCAGCAGGGCTGTTGGCGAAGTAAAGATGCAGAAACAAAATTTAATTTCGTCTTTCCTACCGATGTCTGGACATTGTTAGTGATGACGGAAGAGTTATAGCGGAGTCCAGTATTACGAGATGTGATACATAGTGATGCTCTGAAGTATTAACGAAGACACAGTTGAGTAATTTAGGTGCAAGGTGGTGAGGTAAACTGGGAAATTGGAAGTTGGGATGGTATAAAAAAAGTTAGTCGTTCTAGCAGCAGGCAACAATGATTGCATAGTAGTATAATATATGTTACTTTAACATACTTTACACAGGAGTAGAACGTTTCAAGAAGTATTAGTTATGGCAATTATTGTAGAATTCACAGTTGAATACCTGTTTTATGACCCGGGGATGGTCAGAATGTGACTCAAATCCATAGTCAAACACAAAACATAGATACAGATTTGTATTTAACGCTGCAATTCCTAAAACTAGAGGAAAGTGTCCAGTACCGCCTACGCAAAACAGTTATTGTGATATGTTGCAAACAGTTATTGTGATATCGCCTATACCACCGACAAGATAGCCGTCTACGTGACCCGTCCTTATTGTCCGTTTCTTACTGGGCTACAGCACTACTCAGCCACGACAATACTGCACTTGGTCGTTGGCGGAAAAACACGGTGACGCTACAGTAAACAAGTACAGTAGTGGCCGGGGAAAAGGCGTGGCACTGTCAATGCTTTCACGTCATTTGTGCACTTACTATCAGCCCTGATCATGTGCTGACGCCGGCCGCGGCGGCCGAGCGGTTCTAGGCACTTCAGTCCTGAACCACGCTGCTGCTACGGTCGGAGGTTCGAATCCTGCCTCGGCCATGGATGTGTGTGATGTCCTTAGGTTAGTTAGTTAGTTCTACGTTTAGGGGACTGATGACCTCAGCTGTTAAGTCCCATAGTGCTTAGAGCCATTTGAACCATATGTGCTGACTCAGTACATGCCGATCGAAGTGCCCTCACTCCTGTGTGCAATAATTCTGTGGTCGACTAACAGTTGTCCACTGCACGATAGTGAGTACTACGGAAAGGAACGTGTGCGTGACAACTTTTCACTAAGCTATGATTTTCTTACTAACACAAAAGACAAAGATGGTTCCCAAATCCTAAAAGTATACGTACTGATACATAATCATAAATGTTTTGTAGATCAACACTGAATATTGAAGCTCAGGTTTTGATGTATAATTTTAGTCAAGGTAGTGACCTTGTTAAATTGAGTTGACGCCCCAATTAGAGACACGTTTTACTGCTACTGGCCCTGAAACTTAGATCTGAACAGCAGTAGCCAACACCTCTTAATACATGAAAATACGTGCACCGATGTGACCGTTTTCCTTTGCAGTTTGTTTGCAAAAAAAAAACTTCGAAATGTGTTCCCGTGAATAATCTCCATGTTCTTGAGACTATCGTACAATAACACTACACGTCACAGAATAGTGATGGATGAAGAAACTTCGATCACACCAACGCCATGAAACTGAAAATAGCTATATTTAATCCGCCAAGAGTCGTTGACAAATAATTCCTTTTTAACAACCCTGTGAACCTTCAAATAATATTCATATATCAAGAAGTTATTGGCAACTTTGCTGTGCGATATTAATCCTGTTGCCTTAACATAGACGGTATCGTGCGATAATTGTTGCCGGCCGCTGTGACCGATTGGTTCTAGGCGCTTCAGTCCGGAACCGCGCTGCTGCTACGGTCGCAGGTTCGAATCCTGCCTCGGGCATCGATGTGTGTGATGTCTTTAGGTTAGTTAGGTTTCAGTAGTTCTAAGTCTAGGGGACTGATGACCTCAGATGTTAAGTCCCATAGTGCTCAGAGCCATTTTTTTCGATAATTGTTAATATTCGTCTGCCATTACAATCGGATTCCAGAGGAAGGAAGGATGGAAGGAAGTCAGGCCTTAACGTCCCGTCGAAATCGAGGTCATTAGAGACGGAGCACGAAATTGGATTGTGTCAAGGATGGCGATTCAAATCGGCCGGGGATGCAAGTCGTCCGAATCCGAATAGCCGTAGGCGGGTTTGAATAGTTGTACAGTATGCTAACCACTGCGCCACCTCACTCGGTGTCGGTTCCCACTTTTTCTCAGGGGCTCTCTACATAGTAAAAAATTCATCGTATTGAATTCAAAAGAGCTCAAGCTTCTTAATCATGGAGACCCCAAGTATTGATCCGCAGTGAGGTTGGAATTGCCCCCCTCCAAATTCATGTTGAAATGCTTAGCAATAATCTTACCTCACTCTGTGGCATAGGATAAGACAACCGAAGAAAATGAATAAATAATTACCCTTTATTTTTCAAACATATGATTATGTTTTCAGCCTGACCATCAGCCTGACGACTTGGCAGAGGGTAACCTACTGGCAGGCATTTTAGCAGATATTATCATCAGTTCGCTGGAAGAGAAATTCTTCAACAATTTTTAACT
Organism: Schistocerca piceifrons; assembly: GCF_021461385.2. NCBI lineage: Eukaryota > Metazoa > Arthropoda > Insecta > Orthoptera > Acrididae > Schistocerca > Schistocerca piceifrons. Next base: position 674,637,129 of record NC_060140.1, on the reverse strand, counting down.
GGTGATCTGCGTGTTTGTCATTTCCTCGGTACGTAGACGACATTTTGATCATATAGAGTGGTTCCCGGGAAAGAATTCGTGATTTGTTTGAAATTTTTAATAGTCTTCATGAAGAAATCAGTTTCACTTGTGAATTAGAAAATAACGATCGTCAGATGATTACTTGGACTTCAGTATAGCTGTTGACGACAGACTTTCTTGCGGTACTTTTCATAAAGCCACTATCACGGATCAAACTGTGTCCGCTACTTCAGTGCATCCTCATTCTCATAACAAAACATTTTTCCATTCAGCCATTCATCGTCCAATAATTTCTGTACCTATGTCGTCTGACAAGCTCAGAAACGAAATGAATATAATAAAAATTATTTCAGTTAAAAACGGCTATGATCTCTCGATAGTTGACAAGATCTTCAAAGTTTAAACTGACGCTAAAGTGATAATTTTAGGCATCAGTGTTGTTTCTGATAATAACGAATACAAAACTGTATTCTAGATTTTACTTCGAGGCCCTGTTTCTCATAATATTCGTCGTCTTCTAATTTAAAAATATGGATTCATAGTTACCTTTTCCACGAACAATAAATTTCAAAAAAATTTCATTTACAATCTCAAGTCCACAGTTACTCCTATACACAATGTAGGAGTGTATACACTCATTTGTGATACGTGTTCAGTTTATTATACAGTATAGGATGAACTGGAAGCGTCAGGTACAAGGAACGTTTAGTGGGAAAAATATGCACTAATGTACATAATTCTACTTCCCCATCATGTTAATTTCCGGCCACAAACCGAAAAGCATTGAAGAAATTTCCATTTTTCATAGAAAAAAGACAGGTCATGGGCTCGATGTACACGAAGAGCTGGAGATTTTCAAGCACATTTCTATGAACGATGGCCTCATCCTCAATGAACAGTTACAATTATGTAACAAAAATTTTTTCAATGCTTGTAATCCACTAGTTGCGGAATTTTGATTCCTCTGTTTTTTACTATATTTTTCTGCCTCTACTTCCGAAACATCTCTTTTTTTTTCGAATCTCATAGATGTGTACTACTAAGGTTACCTACGTGCAGATTTTTTTTTTTTTGATTCTACAGCTGTTTGTGTAAATTTTCCGTATATTTCTGTCCTTTAAGTAATAGTAATTTCTGTAAGGCCTAGTAGATGGCTCTTAGTTATACTTCATCTGCTTGACTACTCTGTATTTTCAAAAATACATCAATCTCTCTTCCTTTGTATTTTGTTTTTATAATGGACTGTCTTTTTTATATTTTTTTTTATTCTTTCACCCGCCAGGTTAGCCGAGAGCGCTAATGCGCTACTTCTTGGACGCAGGAAACACATCAGCCCGGCGGATTACTGACGAGCTCCGGTGTGCTGGCCAGCCTGGACGTGGTTTTTAGGCGGTTTTCCACATCCTGCTAGGCCAATACCGGGCTGGTCCCACGTCCCGCTTCAGTTACACGACTCGCAAACATCTGAAACACATTCGCACTCTTTCATTATTACACTAGAAACTTGAACATATCTACTCAAAACTCTGATCGTTGCCTTCTTACAGTGTAATTTTACGTAAGTGACATTTTTACATAATGAAAATTGTCATCGTGCTTAATGGTTTTTTGTAGTACTTAATGTCCTATGTATTACTTTATAGGTTTCTCAAAATTTCGTTCTGATGAAAATATCGTTCGAGGTGTCGAAACCTAGGATAATATACCAAAGAGCTATTTGCAATCAGTTGGCTGTGTGATTCCTACGTTTGAAAATTTTACACGGTTGCTAAGAAGCAGCCACGTTTAAAGCTGTAGTAAAAAATGAGATAAGTGCTGATAAAAACAGAGAGACGCATATTCAAAATCGTTATCATATAAATTTCTACTTTAAGAGTTCAGACGTACAGCGAAAAAAGCAGGATTTTTTTTTTTTTTTTTTACATTTTGTTCCCAGTATTTAATTCCATACTTAGATGAGTGATGAAGAAATGAGTGTAATAGTTATGAAAATTCCTGGTTGTAAAATGTCAGGACATATGTTCATAGATATATGTGACTGCTGTTTTTTCTTTGACTGGGACCTGGGACCACATGGATTGAGGCGTGGGAGGAGGAGGCATCTGTCGTCTGACTATTCTGGTATAGCCCGCCACTTACACAGTAGATCAACTGTTTGTTGGATGTATACCCATCTCTGACTTTACGAACAGTGCTCACCTCCTACATCTTTCTCTAGTGCCGTGGAAGCTATTCCCTGATGTCTTAACACATGTCCTGTCGTCCTGTCCCTTCTTCTTGTGAGTGCTTCCATATATTCGTTTCCTAGCCGATGCAGTGGAGTACCTCCTCATTTCTTGACGGTGAACCTAAATTTCACCAGCTTTTTACAGCACTGCTACGGAGAATTGTTAACAAAGGATGTCATTGAGAGAAACCGTAGGGAAGTAAACGAAGGTGATCCAGAACATAGACGGAACAGTGGCATATTATCACTGGTAGGAGCTTATTTACATTACTTATTATTTTCGTGCGACATGTAACGCAATAAGAGACTAAGCAAGGTGGAACGCCAGTTTCAGTAATATCTCCATTACCTTAGCGTCAGAAAATGCAAAAGTTTACAAAATCAGCTTGTAGTTTTTAAGAAACTGACAGTATGAACTGCCCAAGTGCTCATGTAGAGGTGAATTATTACACCTTTACGAATGGTGAAGCCGTCGAGTGACGCGCTCAACCGTACACACGCTGCCTCTACGTGAGCATAAAGAAGTATCGTTCATTGAGACCTTTATGTTTCAAAGGGACATTGTATATACAGGGTGGTCCATTGATAGTGACCGCGCCAAATATCTCACAAAATAAGCATCAAACGAAGAAACTACAAAGAACGAAACTCTTCTAGCTTGAAGGGGGAAACCAGATGGCGCTATGGTTGGCCCGCTAGATGGCGCTGCCATAGGTCAAACGGATATTAACTGCGTTTTCTTAAGTAGAAACTCCAATTAATAATCCCATAATCGTGTAGTACGTAAAGAAATATGAATGTTTTAGTTGGACCACATTTTTCGCTTTGTGATAGATGGCGCTGTAATAATCACAAACGTATAAGTTCGTGGTATCTCGTAACATTCCGCCAGTGCGGACGGTATTTGCTTCGTTATACATTACCCGTGTTAAAATGGACCGTTTACCAATTGCGGAAAAGGTCGATATCGTGTTGAGGTTTGGCTATTGCGATCAAAATGCACAACGGGAGTGTGCTATGTATCCTGCTCGGTATCCATCCAAGTGTCCGGAACGTTCGCCGGACAGTCACGTTATTTAAGGAAACAGGAAGTGTTCAGCCACATGTGAAACGTCAACCACGATCTGCAACAAATGATGATGCCCATTCAGGTGTTTTAGCTGCTGTCGCGGCTTATCCGCACGTCAGTAGCAGACAAATTGCGCGAGAATCGGGAATCTCAACAATGTCGGTGTTGAGAATGCTACATCAACATCTATTGCACCCGTAACATGTTTCTAACCAGGAATTGCATGGCGACGATTTTGAACGTCGTGTACAGTTCTGCCACTGGGCACAAGAGAAATTACGGGACGATGACAGATTTTTTGCACTCGTTCTATTTAGCGACGAAGCGTCATTCACCAACAGCGGTAACGTAAACCGGTATAATATGCACTATTGGGCAACGGAAAATCCACGATGGCTGCGACAAGTGGAACATCAGCGACTTCGGCGGGTTAATGTATGGAGCGGCATTATGGGAGGAAGGATAATTGGCTTCCACTTTATCTATGGCAATCTAAATGGTGATTTCCTACGTAATGTTCTCCGATGTTACTACAAGATGTTTCACTGCATGACAGAATGGCAATGTACTTCTAACGTGATGGATGTCCGGCACATAGCTCGCTTGCGGTTGAAGCGGTATTGAATAGCATATTTCATGACAGGTGGATTGGTCGTCGAAGCACCATACCATGGCCCGCACGTTCACCGGATCTGACGTCATCAGATTTCTTTCTGTGGGGAAAGTTGAAGGATATTTGCCATCGTGATCCACCGACAACGCCTGGCAACAAGCGTCAGCGCATTGTCAATGCATGTGCGAACGTTACGGAAGGCGAACTACTCGCCCTTGAGAGGAATGTCGTTACACTTATTGCCAAATGCATTAAGGTTGACAGACATCATTTTGGGCATTTATTGCATTAATGTGGTATCTACCGGTAATCACGCTGTAACAGCATGCGTTCTCTGAAATGATAAGTTCACAAAAGTACATGTATCACATTGGGACAACCGAAATAAAATGTTCTAACTTACCTACGTTCTGTATTTAAATTTAAAAAACCTACCTGTTACCAACTGTTCGTTTAAAATTGTGAGCCATATGTTCGTGACAATTACAGCGCCATCTATCACAAAGCGAAAACAGTGGTCCAACTAAAACATTCATATTTCTTTACGTACTACACGAATATGTAATAAAAATGGGGGTTCCTATTTTAAAAAACGCAGTTCATATTCGTTTGACCTATGGCAGCGCCATCTAGCGGGCCAACCAGAGCGCCATCTGGTTTCCCCCTTCGAGTTAGACAAGTTTCGCTCTTTGTAGTTTTTTTCGTTTGACGCTTATTTCGTGAGATATTTGGCCCGGTCACGATCAATGGACCACCCTGTATACATGGGTAAATGCAATGACGTGACAGAGCGACTTAAAGTTAACATCCTGCCTGGCCGTGGCCACGCCCAAAAGGTTTGTGAAGTTGCTCTATTTCTTGGTTTTTCGATTTCGGGAGTTCAACGCATCCACAAGTATTGGTGTAATACAAGTGTCCACGTAGGCCAGCGTCAGAATTGTGGTCGAGAACGAGTCCTGGCTAAGAGGAGCCAGAGACGTGTTTCGCGACTTGCGCATCATAATCGCATCCAAAGCCCACAGTAGTTACTGTAGGCAGTGAATAAAAGCCAATTTCAATCTGTTAGCGAGGCAACATTGCGACGGGAACTGCATGCAATAAATTATAGAGTCGGCTACCTCGAAGCAGGTCGTTGATCACGCAAGCACAAAGAGCTGTGCATTTTCAGTGAGCTATGAATCATCGAAGTGGACAGTAGATGATTGTCGGAGAGCGATACGGTCTGACGAATCAGTTTTTACCCATATTCAGATGAAGCACGTCGTCGAGTACACCAAAGGCCAAAAAGCATTTCATCCTGATTGTGTGGAATGTCAGATTCAAGCCCGAGATGGGGCTATGATGTTTTGGGCCCACACACTGAGGCGACACTAACACGAAGCAGCATGTTTATTTAAGCATTCAGAAAGGTCAGCAGCTGCTTTTCAATCAGCATCAAAAGTACATCGCCCTGGGAGAATATATGACTGCTTTTCTGAACACTCTCCCACCCTATTACGTCCCGATTGGCCTCCTAAATCATCTCACTTGAACACTATTGAAAATATGTCGGACATGTTGCAATAGCGATTGAACCGTCGACATCAGCATCCATGCAGTTTTGGTGGAATTGCCCGATCAGATCCTCAGCTAGTGGTTTAAGGTGTATGCGACGTACCAACACGGCCTGGGAGACTCACTTCGTAACCGAATCCAGGCGGTTATCAAGTCCACGGACGTAATTACAACGCATTAAATGATGCTCATAATCATTTCTGTAGGGTTACTAACTTTTTGTCAGGTTAGTCTATAAGGAGAAGATGTAGCAGTACGCCTCCAGTATTGTTAGTTATATTCTGTTTACTCAATAACCTCCTGTTCTTTGTTACAGTGATTCGTTATTGTAATCTGACGTAAATGGAAAGAACTGCAGCATGAAACTACGACCGGTGCTACCAAACTAATATTCTATTATGCCTATATCTCCATGATGCGTAACGTTTCATCCTTTTTACGATCATATTTCCAGCATCTTCAGCACATAAAAAAGTCATTCCTACGATATGAAGATATGTCACTTTTTGGGTGTGCCTGTCGATGCTGGAGCCTTTTCGTTGAAGGTCACAGCGTATGATACCCAAAGAAGGTGGTAGTGTAACTTGTCGCCATGTTTTGGGAGCTAAGGAAGAGCGAATCATTGGCGTACGAGACACGAGTGCATGGTACTGGTTGTTTGCTGTGTTTCAATAGGTACAGAACGCGTGCTGAGCATAACAGTATTGCACGAAGAGTAGGGGCGTATCCTTCCAAAAGGACTACACAACGAGAAGGTTGGCTGGACTGCCTCTAAGATACACGCGGATGACAGCAGCTAGAACTCGAGCAGTGATTACGGGCAGGTTTGCATCAGGGAAGAGGATTACTGGATGCTGGGTTAAGATATAGAGTTGTTCTGTGTCATTTACTGCTGACACTATACTACAGACAACAGAGACTTGCATGGGATAAAATCAACATGGTGTGCCATTCCATGGTGTCTAATGAACAGTATCGCTGGTGTTTGTGTTGGTCAGATCGCTGCCATCGTGTCCAGTGACGACCTTGCGACAGGTCAAGGAAGCTGCTGGTACTCAGACTCGTCCCTCTCCCACCACACGAATTGTGGTGTCGGGAGGTACACAACAACAGGACTGGTTTGGTAATTGTTGAAAGAGGGATAAATTTTCTATAGGATGTGGCAAGAAAGGCATACCAAGTGGTCATATTATTCATGTCCAAGGTACCAAATGTATACAGGGTGTCCCAAAAAGAATAACTAGTTTTTAAATAGAATTATTTATTAGGAGGAAGGGCATAACAGCAACAAATTGCATACTAAATTACTCAGAAAAGACTGAAGTTTATAAAAATCTATCATAAATGTTCAGTCTGTCCTCCATTCACTGCACGGACGATAGCCGAATTCATCCAAAATTGAGCATAATGTGTCTTCTGTCACTGAAGTTACAGCAGCTGATATTCTGCTTTTTAGTTCATCAATATAACGACCTAAGGGAGGAACGTAAATGCACTGTTTAACATATCTCCACAGGAAGAAATCACGCCAGCCAGTATGGCCGTGCGGTTCTAGGTGCTTCAGTCTGGAACCGCGTGACCGCTACGGTCGCAGGTTCGAATCCTGCCTCGGGCATGGATGCGTGTGATGTCCTTAGGTTAGTTAGGTTTAAGTAGTTCTAAGTTCTAGGGGACTGATGACCACAGATGTTAAGTCCCATGGTGCTCAGAGTCATTTGAACCATTTTTTTGAAGAAATCACATGGTGTTAAGTCAGGGGACTTAGGAGGCCAAGAGTGTAAAGCCTGGTCTTGCGGTCCTGTACACCCTATCCAGCGTTGAGGCACGTTGGCATTAAGAAAACTGCAGACATTGTTGTGCCAGTGCGCTGGTGCTCCATCTTGCTGATAGATGAAATTGTCAGAGTCAAGTTGTGGGAATAACCAGTTCTGTACCATTGCAAGATACGATTGTCCTGTTACGGTTTCTTCCTCAAAAAAGTATGGTCCATATACCTTGCTTTGCGAAACAGCACAAAAAACATTCATTTTTGGTGAATCTCGTTCGTGTTCAAATGTTTCATGAGGATTTTCGAGCCCCCCCCCCCCCCCCCCCCCCAATACGCGCACATTATGACCGCTAATATGGAAAGTTGCGTCATCGCCGAATATCAGCTGTGATGTAAAAGTGTCATCTTTCATGTCCTCTAGAATAGCACTGCTAGAGTCCACTCGCTTCACTTTCTCAGTATCTCGAAGAGCTTGTACCAATTGTAATCGGTATGCTTTGAGGGCTAAACGACGCCGTAACACACGCTACACTGTCATGCGCGGTAACGCATGTACTCGCCTGGCACGACGTGTAGAGTTGTGGGGGCTCCGCTTAAATGCTCGTCGGACTTGTTCCACTGTTTTGTTCAGGAATGCATGGCTGGCCAGGACTTTTGCCTTTACAGAGGCTCCCTGTTTCTTCAAACTATTTATACCACCGTCGAATATTCTTTGGTGATTGTGGTTTAGCACGAAATCGAATATGAAACGCCTGGTGAACTGCGACTAAATTCAATAACACAACACGCCTTCTGTTGCGCGGACGCCATTTTGCGCGGGACTGGCTGCACGCTCCAGGTCAGCGCTCGTAGCGACATGTAGCGGATTTTTTCTGAGGCTCTAGATCATGCCGATTACATCTAGCGCTGTTTCAGTTACATTTGTCTCAGTATTATTACAAGTTAAAACCGGGTCATTCTTTTTGGGACACCCTGTATTTTTTGCAGAATAATGAAAGACTCCACGCTGAAGTTCAGACCAAAAATGCCTTGAATGGCATACTACATTTCCCCATTGTTTAAGACGTAGACCATGTCCGAGATGCGAAGGGAAGATGTATGCAATGATACCAGGCTCCGGTCTGTAAACTGAATGAACTGGGGCAGCAAGTATTTGAAGGTTTGAAAGATGGCCGTTTATTCTCAGACCACAACTAACATAATGGTGTTAAGGCACCTTTAGGAATACTGATGATGTGGGTGGACATCTGTTTCGAACCGAATAAGAGATTAAGCATTCAATACTTGTTTGTGATGAACATATCAACAAAATTTGATAGATATCAGACTGGACTCACGTCAATGTATGTGCTCTTTATGTACTTTTGTATTTATAGAGATTTCAATCGTTGCCGCGCGGGGTAGCCGAACAGTATGAGGCGCCCTGTCACGGTCCGCGCGTCAGCCCCCGTCGGAGGTTGGAGTCCTGCCTCGGACATGGGTGCGTGTGTTGTCATTTGCGTAACTTAGTGTAAGTTAGATTAAGTAGTGTACAAGCTTAGGGACCGATGACCTCAGCAGTTTGGTCCCATAAGTCCTTACCACAAATTTCCAAAAAATTTCCAATCGTCAGATGTATGATCAGAGTAACATGATCCGGGCTGTGTGGTATGTACATCAAACATTAATTAAAGAAACATTAGGGGATCCATTTAGGTATTTACCATTTAATCAACGACAGGTGCAATGATGATTGTGATTTTATTACTCTCTGCCGAACCAGAACAGTTACCAGCTGGAATAAGTCACTGGATGGTTCAATTTCTAAAATTCCTTTTTATTTCTTTTCAAGCCGAAACATAAGCGTCTAGGATGGTTCCTTTTAGGCGGAGAAAATCAAAACGTTTTCACATGAACGCACTATTGTTTTACTACTTGCTAGCATTGAGTTCTGACCTGCTTCCTGGGCACTGTAGCAGATCGTCTTAAATTTGTTTACAGATGCTTTAATTGTTCGTACGTGCCATTAAATAAAAACTACATCTTACGGTAATGTGTTAGTTTCTTAGTATGCTACAACTAAGTCAGAATTACTACATAAGGTAGATCCATATTAACGTAGCCAAGTCGACTATGTCTGCTATGTACGTTTATGTCATCGTAAGAATTGTGTTAGCACTTGTTACGTATCATTATCACACTAAAATACCATGCCAATCGAACGTGAGGGGCTCGTTTCTGCATCTGGCATTAAGTTTCAGAACCTAACCAGGTGATAAGGATCTAATCTGTTAACACATGGAGCGTACATCGTTCTGCTCTGGCATGCTAGTGTGGGGCGATCAGATGAAGACGCCAACATCAAGTACAGAACCAAGGTTATCCATGTGCATCTACTCTCCTCATTGTACTCTGCTTCACGGCCATTTCGCCACAAACTAGGAACCTGAAAAACTGTTAATATAAAAATGTCGTACGTCGATCTATTAGCATGTGGTCGGTTACAATGTCTGATGTGCTATCATCAAATGTAAAGGGTGTGGCTTCGGATAGCACTTCAGTTTGAAGTACAGATCGCTACTTATGACACTGAAGTTCACAATGACGTGCGGTCCGTCGCCAATCGTTCAATATTTGATGATGGTCGCATTTAGTGAAGTCGATAATCCAGCCGTGGTGCAAATCCTTCCAGTTTCAAAACAAGGAAGAAATGGACCTCACTCGCCTTCGTAGCAGATACTGGCCAAATGTACACGATTAGTTCTTTGGACCCCTCATGAACCATGGACCTTGCCGTTGGTGGGGAGGCTTGCGTGCCTCAGCGATACAGATGGCCGTACCGTAGGTGCAACCACAACGGAGGAGTATCTGTTGAGAGGCCAGACAAACATGTGGTTCCTGAAGATGGGCAGCAGCCTTTTCAGTAGTTGCAGGGACAACAGCCTGGATGATTGACTGATCTGGCCTTGTAACAATAACCAAAACGGCCTTGCTGTGGTGGTACTGCGAACGGCTGAAAGCAAGGGGAAGCTACAGCCGTAATTTTTCCCGAAGGCATGCAGCTTTACTGTATGGTTAAATGATGATGGCGTCCTCTTGGGTAAAATATTGTGGAGGTAAAATAGTCCCACATTCGGATCTCCGGGCGTGGACTACTCAAGAGGACGTTGTTATCAGGAGAAAGAAAACTGGCGTTCTATGGAACGGAGCGTGGAATGTCAGATCCCTTAATCGAGCAGATAGGTTAGAAAATTTAAAAAGGGAAATGGATAGGTTAAAGTTAGATATAGTGGGAATTAGTGAAGTTCGGTGGCAGGAGGAACAAGACTTTTGGTCAGGTGAATACCGGGTTATGAGTACAAATTCAAATAGGGGTAATGCAGTAGTAGGTTTAATAATGAATAAAAAATAGGAGTGCGGGTAAGCTACTACAAACAGCATAGTGAACGCATTATTGTGGCCAAGATAGACACGAAGCCCACGCCTAGTACAGTAGTACAAGTTTATATGCCAACTAGTTCTGCAGATGACGAAGAAATTGATGAAATATATGATGAGATAAAAGAAATTATTCAGATAGTGAAGGGAGACGAAAATTTAATAGTCATGGGTGACTGGAATTCGAGAGTAGGAAAAGGGAGTGAAGGAAACATAGTAGGTGAATATGGGTTGGGGCTAAGAAATGAAAGAGGAAGCCGCCTGTTAGAATTTTGCACAGAGCATAACTTAATCATAGCTAACACTTGGTTCAAGAATCATAAAAGAAGGTTGTATACATGGAAGAATCCTGGAGATACTAAAAGGTACCAGATAGATTATAAAATGGTAAGACAGAGATTTAGGAACCATGTTTAAAATTGTAAGACATTTCCAGGGGCAGATGTGGACTCTGACCACAATCTGTTGGTTATGAGCTGCAGATTAAAACTGAAGAAACTGCAAAAAGGTGCGAATTTAAGGAGATGGGACATGGATAAACTGACTAAACCAGAAGATGTGCAGAGTTTCAGGGAGAGCATAAGGGAACAATTGACAGCAGTGGCGGAAAGAAGTACAGTAGAAGAAGAATGGGTAGCTCTGAGGGATGAAGTAGTGAAGGCAGGAGAGGATCAGGTAGGTAAAAAGACGAGGGCTAGTAGAAATCCCTGGGTAACAGAAGAAATATTGAATTTAATTGATGAAAGGAGGAAACATAAAAACGCAGTAAATGAAGCAGGCAAAAGGGAATACAAACGTCTCAAAAATGAGATCGACAGGAAGTGCAAAATGGCTAAGCAGGGATGGCTAGAAGACAACTGTAAGGATATAGAGGCTTATCTCACTAGGGCTAAGATAGATACTGCATACAGGAAAATTAAAGAGACCTTTGGAGAAAAGAGAACCACTTGTATGAACATCAAGAGCTCAGATGGAAACCCAATCCTAACCAAAGAAGGGAAAGAAGAAAGGTGGAAGGAGTATATAGAGGGTCTATACAAGGGCGATGTCCTTGAGGACAATATTATAGAAATGGAAGAGAATGTAGATGAAGATGAAATGGGAGATACGATATTGCGTGAAGAGTTTGACAGAGCACTGAAAGACCTGAGTCGAAACAAGGCCCCGGGAGTAGACAACATTCTATTAGAACTACTGACGGTCTTGGGAGAGCCAGTCCTGACAAAACTCTACCATCTGGTAAACAAGATGTATGAGACAGGCGAAGTACCCTCAGACTTCAAGAGGAATATAATAATTCCAATCCCAAAGAAAGCAGGTGTTGACAGATGTGAAAATTACCGAGCTATCAGTTTAATAAGTCACATCTGCAAAATACTAACGCGAATTCTTTACAGACGAATGGAAAAACTAGTAGAAGCCGACCTCAGGGAAGATCAGTTTGGATTCCGTAGAAATATTGGAACACGTGAGGCAATACTGACCTTACGACTTATCTTAGAAGAAAGATTAAGGAAAGGCAAACCTACGTTTCTAGCATTTGTAGACCTAGAGAAAGCTTTTGACAATGTTGACTGGAATACTCTCTTTCAAATTCCAAAGATGGCAGTGGTAAAATACAGGGAGCGAAAGGCTATTTACAATTTGTACAGAAACTAGATGGCAGTTATAAGAGTCGAGGGGCTTGAAATGGAAGCAGTGGTTGGGAAGGGAGTGAAACAGGGTTGTAGCCTCTCCCCAATGTTATTCAATCTGTATATTGAGCAAGAAGTAAAGGAAACAAAAGAAAAATTTGGAGTAGGTATTAAAATCCATGGAGAATAAATGAAAATGTTGAGGTTCGCCGATGACATTGTAATTCTGTCAGAGACAGCAGAGGACTTGGAAGAGCAGTTGAACGGAATGGACAATGTCTTGATAGGAGGATATAAGATGAACATCAACAAAAGCAAAACGAGGATAATGGAATGTAGAATTAAGTCGGGTGATTCTGAGGGAATTAGATTAGGATATGAGACACTTAAATTAGTAAAGGAGTTTTGCTATTTGGGGAGCAAAATAACTGATGATGGTCGAAGTAGAGAAGATATAAAATGTAGACTGGCAATGGCAAGGAAAGCGTTTCTGATGAAGAGAAATTTGTTAACATCGAGTATAGATTTAAGTGTCAGGAAGTGGTTTCTGAAAGTATTTGTATGGAAGTGAAACATGGACAATAAATAGTTTGGACAGGATGAGAATAGAAGCTTTCGAAATGTGGTGCTACAGAAGAATGCTGAAGATTAGATGGGTAGATCACATAACTAATGAGGAGGTATTGAATAGAATGGGGGAGAAGAGGAGTTTGTGGCACAACTTGACGAGAAGAAGGGACCCGTTGGTAGGACATGTTCTGAGGCATCAAGAGATCACAAATTTAGCATTTGAGGGCAGCGTGGAGGGCAAATATCGTAGAGGGAGACCAAGAGATGAATACACTAAGCAGATTCAGAAGTATGTAGGTTGTAGTAGGTACTGGGAGATGAAGAAACTTGCACAGGATAGGGTAGCATGGAGAGCTGCATCAAACCAGTCTCAGGACTGAAGATCACAACAACAACAACAACTTCTTTGGAGAAGAAAACCCAGTGAAATGCAAGAATCGTACAGCAACACTTACAGTACTTCATTTTATAACATTTCGTATTTTATGTGCGCAAAAGAGGAACGCTTCTGACCTGCAAAGGGACTTACCATCAGTATTACGTGACTATGTGATGACAGTAAGGAAACTTCAGAAATACTGTGTGGCATCGTAGACGCTGCTTAGTTTGATTGGACTGAGGTGTCCGTTTGTTACAGAGTGGCTGTTACATCCTGTTATGTGCACAATCAACGAGCTGTATTTACGTACTAATACTACTACTTGTACTGCCAGTATAATGTTAAGAACGGGAACTGACGACTTCACTGTTTAGCGCCCAGAAACTTAAACGTATCTATCCGGTCATGGCGTGTAAGTTATTGAAACAGGTCATAGGATAATAAAAACCGTGACGAAACATGTAATGTTAGCATTACTAACAGTACTGTCATCGCTACTTCTCATTGACGATGCTCAAAGGTTTCTGCTTGATACAAACAGTATATTTCAGAGGTATCTTGCAATTTAGAGTATAATCTATATAGGAATTAGGCGATGTCTATAAAAACTGAGCTTATTTCTTGACAAAAAACCAATATCTAGATTCAATATGACGTTAGTAATTTGGAACTATATTTTACAACTAAAGCATCTTTTCAAGTATGACCTGTGATTATGCACAACGGATATTCTTAATACCTATCTAAAATCTCGTCGCTTCATCCAGTGACATACTTACACGCTGAAAGATAATGGCTTTGTAGTACTGCTTGTGGCATGTGTAGCATTAACTGTTGAAAACGAGTAGAACGAACAGCTTTAGCGACTATGGAATTAAAAATGCAGAATAATATTGGCTTGGGCTGATTAAACCTCTCAAAAATCTTGTGTAAGTCACTATATTGTACGCAAAATTGTCGAAATCAATTGGGGTTTCCAGTAACAAATGTTAATATAAGTATATATTTCCAGTAGCTGAAGACAGACAACACGTGAACAGATGTTACTCAGGTAAAATATCAAACACAATTATACATCCATTTTAGTTACAAAAGTAGTAGAAAATACGTGCAGAGAAGGTGAAAGATCTTACAAAAAAAGAACGACAGAAACCTGGACGTCCATACAAACCTGGACACGTGGTGCACTTCTAGTCGGGTGTTGAAAAAGTTTCAGGATACATGAACGGCACCACAATATGGCCAAATGATGGCCTTAATTTAAATCGATAATCAACACAAGGAATTGTTACGAAAGATGCTGAACCCACAAAACATCTAGCAGCTCCTGATATGGAGCCACATGCTTGAGAGTAGATTAAGTTGACGCATAATATTCTACTGAACTCACCATACATCCGATGAAGACTGCGAGCAGCCGTTCTGTTGCAAATGGGTCGCTTCAGATTAAAGCTCCCTTTTAAACTGTAATCTAAAACTGTACTTCAATTCTGATATAACAAGCTCTTTGACACTATCCGTCGCTTTCCATATCAATCTTTTTACTTTTAATTATCACATTTCAAGTTATCAGAGTTGGTACCACTTTCAGATGCTGTCCACAGCCTTATTAGTGTATATTGGAAGTCAGAAAAACCTCTTATTTGTGATGACACAATTGGTTTTGTGGGGGAAATCTTCCTTGAACTAATAGTGGGAAAGTTGATATGGAACTTTAAAACTTATACTTTTTCTTTAAAAAAAGCGTTTGAAAGCAATTTCTGTATTTCAGTCGAAGCACGATGCCAAGTACCTCGATTCTGATAATTAGTTTCACTTTAAGGACGGTTATTTAATTAGTATTAATTGTTTAACTCATCGATAGAGGCACATTGATTAGTCTCATAATTCATTACCCAGAGAAAATTCAATTTCAGATTAGTAATCCTGTGATCAGACGGAATTGTTTGATTTACGTCATGGTAACATTCTGTTTGCCAATCATTTCTCCTTTTTTTAGTAACTTTTGTTTTTGTATGGTTTTAGTCCTTCCGCGCATTTCTACGTGGTTCAATCAATATATTATAAACTCGATTTGCATGCAAACAGAACTGGCAAGTCGTGAGGGACTCCACGAGTTATTTACATGCATTGAATTATCTGCGTAATTGTCCATCAGCATAAATTAAATTTATATATTACTTAATTCACGAGACAGGCAATTCTGACGCAGAGCTTGTTTGACGTCACTGTAGTGACATCACAAGCCACGGGAATAAATGAAGCAGCCTGGGCTGGAGATGGGCGGTTGCAAGGACAGTTTGGGGAGGGCTGATTCAGTTAGGTCACTGATTCTGATTCTTCTTTTACATAGTATGTTGGCAACTTGATGAAACAAGGTGAAACATGTCTTTATTTTTGAAGTGAACGTTAATTAATTAAGATCAACCAGAGTTTTGTTTCTTATTTATGAAGGCAAAAACAGTGATAAAATGGATCTCTGTGTTGAATTACAGTTGCGTGAATGACTGACGATATTATTATGAACGTACCTAATTGGCTGACCGCTATAGTCATTTGATGAAATTACTGGCTATTGGTTACCGGAACCGTCACCTACTTACAGGCATAGGGTTTTCTGGGATAGTTCTCCATGTTAAATTATGTATCAGACTCTCATGGATCTAAGCTACTTAGCATACCAAAATTTAAATTAGATGACAGCCCTCAATTAATGATTTTTGCTAATAATACTTGTGCTGACTAGCATGTACCGCTAGCCATATCTCATCCTTATGATAGACAGCGTCGTAAGTTCAGATATATTAGTGATTGTACAGGTGGTATTAACCATCTGTGCTTGCGTTTCCTTTGTTGAGATTCTATAACCGGAGGGGTACGAGACGGACCCTAGGCCGTTCGAGCGGATGACAGCGAGGCAGCGAAGGGCCGATGCAATGGCCAGTCCCTCGAGATGCCCACAACGGTGTCCTTTGAGAGCTGGGCCGTGAACGCACAGCAGAAAGAAAGCAGCAGACTGTTCTTTTGGTCGTTTGGTTGGGCGGATGGGTTAGAAATCAGATATTGGATTGTAAAGCGGAGATACAGACGCGGGTCAGAATTTCGTAATGATGAAGTGAAGGCTGCGGTTTGAAAGATTAGTCAGGAACAATCATTATGCAAAGAAGTCGGATAGGGAAGTACTAAGGACTGAAGAGGCACACTTGAAGTTCTCTTAGGCTATAGATTGCAATAATTAATATCTCAGTATGATGCTCCGTTGAAGAGGAATTACAAGGCAGTAGGTTTACCTATTTTAGGGATATAATCCTTTAATAATTCATTTAACGTAGGTCCTGCACTTGTTGATCTTAAGGGGTACATTTTCACACACTTAGAAGACACATCATAAAATGCAATCATATATTTAAATCGACCTTTAGCCGTGGGTAATGAACCAATTACATCACACGATACTAATTCTAGTGGTTTTGATGGTATGATAGGTTGTAACCATAATTTATTACTATACGTAATAGGTTTCACTTTCTGACACAGTGGACTTTTTCTTAATGTCTCAGATAATTTCCCTTTCATATTTGGTATGAAACAGTGTCGCTTTAATTTCTCGGTACATTTGTCTGCACTAAAATGCCCCCACGAAAAATGCGTATACCCCGCAAATGCACTTATCGAATCCTAAGGTATACACACTCTCCATTTATTTTCTGCCACTATTGCTCTACGATACAATATTCATTCGTGGATCTTATAATTACCTGTTTTGAGCGCCGTCTAGATTACTCTGGATTTTATTTGTTACCTCTTTCCAGTATGGATCTAATTGTTGTAACAGAGACATATTTTACACATACTTTCTACTTCTTTTTGGAAGGGCACTTCTAGAATTTTCATCACTCGAAAACTTTTCTCTGGTTCTACTATTTGATTTTCATCATCCATTCACTGCAGTAACCTTGACAATGCATCAGCGACGATATTTTCTTTACCTTTAATGTACTGCATCTGTATTTGGTAATCCTGCAAAATTAAAGCCCATCTCATCAACCGCGTATGTAGAATGTTACAGGTCTTCAGAAAAGTCAATGCCTTATGATTGCATTAAACCACAATCTTTCGACCATAAACAAAATATCTAAATTTCTCAAGTGCCCAGACCACAGCTAATATTTCCCATTTGGTCATTGTATAGGCCCTTTCACAATTGGATAGAGTTCGACTTGCAAACGATATAACATTGATATCCTTTATGTTTCCAGGTTCTTTGATCTGAAACAACATAGAGCCGATCCCTGTCGCCGACGCGTCGTCACGATGCAAAATTCTTTGTTCATATCACGGTGGCTTAAGATATCAGAATTCAATAAAGATTCCCTTATTTTGTCAAATGCTTCACTGCACTCCTTATCCCACTTCCATGGTGCATTTTTCCTTAATATTCCTAAAAATGAATCATTGTTTAACAAAGTATTAGGTAAAAATCATCTGCTGGCCCTAAATAGGCTTTAAGCTGTTTCTTCATCTGTGGATAAGGACAATGTTTAATAGCATCCAGTTTCTTAGGGTTAGGAACTACTCCTTCGGGAGATATTATATGCCCTAAGAATTTAATTTTATCTCTACCAAATGTAGACTTATCTAAGTTTACTGTCACACTATATTCATGAAATCTCGCTAACACTTTACTTAGCACATCCATATGTTCTTCAAAAGATAATCCACGTACATTGTTATTTTCTGTAACAAATCATACCCTAACACCGTGTCCAATGCCATAATAAAAACACCACTACTTATGTTTAATCCGAATGGCATTACCCTAACTGGTAACTCTTTCCTGCAAAAATAAAAGCAGTATACTTTCTAGAATTCTCAGCTTATTTTATCTGCCAGTGTGAGGATCGCAAATCTAACGATATGAGATACTTCGCACCATGGAAGCCTTGTATGATGTTTTCAATACTTTCAGGTCTGGTGAGAACAGGCTATATTATTTTGTTCATGTCCCTAGCGTCTAAGACAAGACGAATGCTCCCATCTGGCTTCCCCACAACAACTAGCAGACTACTGTATGGCGAATTTTAGGGTTCTATTATACCCCATTCTAACATTTTCCGGATTTCCTTGGCCACTTTCTCCTTTTTCGCCCACGGAACCGAAAACGAGGTTTTGCAAAACTTTTGATGTGTATAGATATACATTTCATATTCGTAATTCTTACTAATGACAGGTTTCTGGTCGAACACACTTGAATTGGTACTTAACAGTTCAGCTAATTCGTTTCTTTGTTCTTGAGTTAAATATTCAGATTGTGATACTTTGCTTTGTACCAACTGTTGTATTTCTAGCGTTCCATTCACACTTAAAGAGTTTACTTGTTCCTCTACCACTAGCAGTAGCACAAAAGCATTAGCCATATTAATCTTAATTCTATTACAGAATTTGTTTTGTAATTCCCATTTCTTAACCAACTTTAATTCTAATGTGTGCCCGTTATTATTTAAACAACACACACACTTAGCGAGGTCGAGTCTTATTTCTCGCTCTCACATAATATCCCAGCCCCAGATGCATGGATAGGACAATTTAGGCGCTACCAGGAAGGTGCTATTAACTCCTTCCCCCTGAGCTATAATCTCTACCTGCACTTGGGCCTTTATGGGTACAGAATGTGTCCCTAATGCTCCTGATAACACACAATTAGATACTGGAAGAACTGGTAATTTTTGTTTATTATTTAAAAATTTGAACAAGCCAACACTCATCACGCTAAATGACGCGCCGTTATCTTACAGAATACTAATAGCTTCATTAAGAATCTTAATATTTACCAAAGCCTGTACCAACTCTGTAGGTTTATCATTCCATTTCCCTGGATTCTCTGATAACTCTTCCTTTATATCTATCCCATCATTATACCTTAACACGTAGACCTTCAGATCTTTATTTCCTTCCTCTTCCTCGCCAGCTCCACTTGGAAGGCGAAGAGCAGCTGGTTCTAGTTTGTACGGTCGTTGTTTTGGTGACTGCTAACTTCGTCCAACACTGCTACCCGCACGTCAGAATTATTGTTTCTCCATTCATGATTACCGTTAATTGAACAATCTACTGATGGTACTGGTGCATATTGTCCCGCAGCGGTTATTAGTAGGAGCTCCCCACTGAACATTTTGTCAATTATTCCACGGCACCCGCCTATCCTGTGTTGTGAATTGCTGTCCCGATCGATCGTCATATTTTCTCTTCCGCGAACCATTATCCACATTATTATTCCCACTTTGCATGTGACCATTATATTTCTTATTTCCCTTATCCATAATCCTATTACTATGATCGTTATTATCCCGTTGGTTATTGGATTAATCGGGTCTATATCCATAAGAGTTACCATTGTTATTGTCATTATTATAATCGCACTGATTACGGTTATAATATCGCTCATTACCATTCCTGTTAGACTTCCTCGGAGTATTCCACCCTTCACAACAATTATGTTGAGAATTACAACCGTTCACTCCGTATGATTTATATCCCATGCTCTACGCATCTTCTTGAATGACATCTAACAAGTCGATTACGGACAAAAATTGTTCGATATCATCAGCGTCTACATTTATTAATTTCTCTCTTAGATGAATGGGGAGTTTACCCTCTAGTATTCGGATAACTTCCCTCTCACTCAAGGGATTGTCTAAATATCGAATTTTATTGATATACTTCTCAAAGTATTTATGGAGATTTCCTTTCTTTACGTTATAATATTCGGGACTACATATTTGACTACGCAGTCTATTTTGACTTCTCTGTGACCAATACTTAGACACTAATAACCTTTCAAACTCTTTACATGAATGACAGTCTTCAGCTACTTCCGATGCCCAAAGTGATACCTCACCACTGGTTTTGGAAATAATAAATTTTATTTGATCACGTTCTTCCCACTATCTGGGAAATGCGTTATGAAAACTTTTTATAAATACCATAGGATGAACTGAATTCTTATCGTTAGAAAATGTTTGGAACTGTATCGCTTTAAAGGTATTGTGTTCTACTTTCGTAGATGTAACATATCCCCTGCAATCAAACTCACGATCATCTCTATATGGCTCATCAATATTATTAGAACTATGATCATAACATTCGTCTGTATTTCCCTTTTTTACAGGAGAATCTTTAATAGAGCTGTGTTCAGAATACCTAATATACGTTCTAGGTTGTGCTGACCCATTCTCTATAAGTGAAATTCGTCTATCAACCTGTTCCTGCCATCGAGGTAATTCAGCGATTACTTTATCTTTAATAGCTGTAAATTCAACCTTCAGTTGTTCTATGTCGTCACCACTGTCGCCTTGCGCTGAGTTTTGTTTTGCCTGTTGACACGCAGACTCGATAACTTCGTGCATTTGCACTTTAACTTCCCCAGCTGCATTATCTAACCAAGCAGAAAACTCATTTTCAATTTTACTTGATTGCTTACTAAGGTATTCGTCAATACACTCTTGTCCCTTTATCTGTAGATTTCCTACTCGCTCGGCTACTTGACTGGCCTGTTCCACTACTTTCGACTGATCAACACGCATTTCGTTGACCTCACTCTCTAAAGTGGTTACAGAATCCTGTAAAATATCGTTTCTCACCTCAGTTGCTTTTAGTGCTACAGTTAACTGTTCTAATTTTGAAACTAAAAATTCATCTCTTTGCTTAATTCTACCCTCTATGCCATGAATAGCTTTTGTAAGGATATTTTTATTAGTTTCAAGAATATCGTCCTTGAATTTCTGTTCTCTGAGCTCACGCTGTTTATTAGCTTCCTGTTCTCTAAGATCCCGTTGTCTGTTAGCTTCCTGTTCTCTAAGATCCCATTGTCTGTTAGCTTCAAGGATATCTTCTTTGAATTTCTGATCTTAATCTTTCGACTGTACCAGAAAGTCAAATAACATCTCTAGGCTTATGTTACCGCGTGACCTATTATATTTTCCACTCTGTTCAATAGATTCCTCCGTTCTTCCTACGATCTCTACAACATCACTGACTGATGTTTCGTGCTTATCTACTAGGTTAGGTTCGGTCATCATTGTCCCATGTACTTCTAACAAATAATCAACCGCATTATTATCTAAATTCTCAACATGATTATCATTATCAGTACTTATTCCTTCCATGATTTCAGTATCAATATTTGCTCCTGTTCTAGACCTTAACATATAAACTTTCTTAGTCATAATAATCACACTTGGAATCTCCTAACCAAATCTATAAACATATCGTTTATAACAACAGAAAAATAATACACTGCAATAGAAAATACAAAGTTCTGACCTTGCCTCATTTATCCACCACTAATAGAAATTATTTTAAAACATAATTTACTTCAACCAGTGATTTCAGGCAAATCCGGATTTCACACTATGTCAATAATCCAGAATGAGATTTTCACTCTGCAGCGGAGTGTGCGTTGATGTGAAACTTCCTGGCAGATTAAAACTGGGTGCCCGACCGAGACTCGAGCGCGGGACCTTTGCCTTTCGCGGGCAAGTGCTCTACCAACTGAGCTACCGAAGCACGACTCACGCCCGGTACTCACAGCTTTACTTCATTCTGGAAACATCTCCCAGGCTGTGGCTAAGCCATGTCTCCGCAATATCCTTTCTTTCAGGAGTGCTAGTTCTGCAAGGTTCGCAGGAGAGCTTCTGTAAAGTTTGGAAGGTAGGAGACGAGGTACTGGCAGAAATAAAGCTGTGAGTACCGGGCGTGAGTCGTGCTTCGGTAGCTCAGTTGGTAGAGCACTTGCCCGCGAAAGGCAAAGGTCCCGAGTTCGAGTCTCGGTCGGGCACACAGTTTTAATCTGCCAGGAAGTTTTATGTCAATAATGTCTCTTACCTCCTCTGTACGCTCTCTTGCGTATCATGGGTTCGTACCTCTGTCGATCTGTCTCTCGTAGTTATATGTCCGAAGTTGTGCTTTCCGGCATTAATCGTCGTGGTCCACGCGCGTAATCGTGTACATGAAACAGACAACTCAATCCGGACAATTAATTGTTCACAGTCAATTAATACTAATAATCACACTTCACACTGCAATAGTCAATTTTATCTAATTTTATTTACCTTTTCGGGCCCCATGTTGGATACGCGCCATCTATAACCGCCCACGTCGTGTTGTGCTGACTCTACTGTAGCTTGAATGGATTTTTACGTTTGTTTTATATGCCCGGCTTCTAATTTCACCACACAAGTCTCCAGGGTTGAGCAGTTATAGCCCGATGACTACACGCAATACAGTTTGTTAAAGCGGAGTTCGCCGTCATTAATTGTGTTTTTAGATTTAATTTTTTTAATAGTATAGAGACTCAACGTTCCTTTCTTTAACAACGCGTCGTCAACATAAGTATGAACTGCTAATATCTTTGGAATACATAACGTCGACTATTGCGTTAAAGTTCGTACCTATTTTGCCATTTTAGAGAAGAGAAACTTTAAGCGCTTCTGCTTCTATAGTGTCAGTATCAAATGTTCACTAATTTCAGTTTACTTCCTACCTCAGTTCAGTATTTAACACAAATTATACATCAATCACATTTCAGAGATATTACGTCGGTTCCACGATAACGGAGTAACACGTAATTGTCATTGAACATCACTTTTATTAATAATCCTTTTTCTAATGACGTAAATGTTAATGAATGATCACTATCTAGGAGAAAAGAGGGATTGATCCTAATCATGAGATAATAGCTTTTAACGAACCCGCAAGCGTTAATTAAATAAAAAGTCACGTAGATGGATGATATGCCAACAACTTTCGTTACGTCGGTTTTCACGTATCTGTCAAAACTAATTCTGTCGCCCACAATTCAAATTAACACTGACGTTAACCCCTTTTGTCGAAACATCGAATCGTAACTATTATGTGAAAGTTTATTCTAGTCCCCGAATTAATTCCTTTCAGATACGCGCACGACCGAACAGCAGACCGGAACACAAAAGACTTGTTTTAACAACCGAACAACGCAATTGCGTTACATTACGATAACGTCCGCCCAATGAACATCTCTTTGACTTTATCTTCTCTACTCTGCTTAATTAAATTATTCCTAATTACAATTTATTCAGCTATTTAACGAAAACATCTAACAAAAAATAAAATAAATTTATCCCAATGTAAAAGATCCGTTGTATGTTGTCAAGAGGTAAAAATAAAAGTGGAAGACCAAGAACGAAGTGGTCGAATTAAAAAGGGTGTAAGACAGGAATGTATCCTATCGCCCCTGCTACTCAATCTATACGACGAAGAAGCAAATACGAAAGTGAAAGAAAGCTTCAAGAGTGGGATTAAAATTGAAGGCGAGAGAATATCAAGGTTGAAATTCACTGATGACAATGCTATCCTCAGTGAAAATGAAGAATTACAGGAGCTGTTAAATGGAAAGAACAGTCTAATTACTACAGAATATGACGTGAGTGTAACTCGAAGAGAGACAAAAGTAATGAGAAGTAGCAGAAATGAGAACATCTGTATGCTTAACATCCTATCTGACGATAACTAAGTAGATGAAGTTAAGGAACTCTGCTATCTAGGCAGCAAATTAATCCATGACGGACCTAGCAAAAAGGACATAAAAAATTAGTTTAGCATGGGAAAACATGCATTCCTGGCCAAAAGAAGTCTGCTACTTCCAAATATGGGCAGTAAGTTGAAGAAGAAATTTTTGAGAGTGTACGTTTGTACGACAGTGAAACGTAAATTGTGGGAAAATCAGGACAGAAAAGAATCGTCTGAGACGTGGTACTACGGAGGAATGCTGAAAATCTGTGGATTGATAAAGTATGGAATGATGCCAAACTGATACACTTTGTAACCTAGAAAAGTTTGTGTGTTTCTGAAGTTCTAACGCTCCCTAGTAGCCTGAATCCAATTTTGGAATCGTTATAGCGCTCTGTGCTGCAGGCTGAAACCCGTTTCATTAAACAGATTAATTCACAAATGGCATTCGCCGCTCAAGCGCTGTCTTCATTGTGGTTAACGAAATACATATAACTTTTACAGCATAGCTTGCCGTTGCCATCCTGAAATTAATACAGTTATTAAACCCGAGGTAGGTATTATTTCTCATGTTAACCCTTTTTCATTAATTGTAATAACTGACTTATTATCAGCGTCACCTAAATGAAAGACCTTCTGGAAGCGTATTGAAATTTTCTGAAAGAAACTGATTATTTCAAGGTTGAATTTATTTATAGCTGTTTATGCTCAGCCTGGGTCAGTATCCATTTCTTTTTTAATTTTAATTTTCACCATCTTTATATTGTGTCTTAACTTTGTTTCAAAAAAATAACTTGTTGGAGCTCTGTTTATATTTGAAACGTAATTTCATTTTTTTCTGTTTTAATGGTTTGATTGTAATTGCCCTACTACCCACGCCTATTGGTTCTGTTGGGTGATCCTGTTATGGCGACTGGGCCTGCCGGATTGCGACTGTCACCGAAAGTGTCTATCTAAAGAGTATTAGCCAGAATTTGTTCTAGTATTTTTTGAAAAAGCCTTACAATAAAAATTTAAAAAGTTTCATTATAAGCGATGGTTAAACTAATCCTTTCAAATGCTAAATGTTTACGGAACTATGTTGTTTAAAACATTGTTCCCAATTGTTATTTGCCGGACTGGCCGACCGGTTCTAGGCGCTACAGTCTGGACCGCGCGACCGCTACGGTCACAGGTTCGAATCCTGCCTCGGGCATGGATGTGTGTGATATCCTTAGGTTGGTTAGGCTTAAGTAGTTCTAAGTTCTAGGGGACTGATGACCTCAGAAGTTAAGTCCCATAGTGCTCAGAGCCATTTTGAACCCAATTATTATCTACATACACTTGTGGCCTCGTCCTCCAACCCAACAGCTAATTATGTTGACGCCGAAGTAGCAAACCACATTTCACTATGCTTTCTTACCATACAGCTTCGCGTGTTTCTAAATTTAATGAAATAGCGGCACACTGCTTGACATCCCTACTCGTCTTCAGATCTTGCCAACACATAACGATGACTGTATGGTGGGCTGCTGTATATTAATTGACGTGAGACTGTAATTCATAATTATTAATCCTTGCAAACTACAACGGTATCTACTCAATAAATTCTAGATATTGTAACCGAAAATTTTAATGTTATAGCTATTAAATCCCACGTTGTACTAAACTGTTACAGGAGATTTAGACATTCCTTATGGCCCTTTATTTCAGAGCACGTTATCCAAAACTCCTTGTGTAATTTCATAAATTAACATAGTATCCTGATGATGGATTTGGTACTAGAATCAGAAGAGTTAGCTCTGACTATAAAAGTACAACTACAGTCGACGTTTAGAAGAAACTGCTTAGATCTCGCGTTGTTTAAGGGAAAAAATCACGAAATTTTAGGAGCTACATGTGGACTTTCAACATTGGATAAACAACGACCACAAGTACATCCGGAAGAGTGGTGGATTTAAGACTTTGCTGATAAGGGTTCGCTTTCTGTAAACTAAACAACGAATTATCAGTAGGTCTCAATGCTGTTAGTAACTACAGGTACATGTTACTGGAAAAAACATTTGCATCCTCCCAATAAACGAGAGTTTGGCTGAAGAGCTGTTACACGTAAGTTGTGAATAATTTAGGATTTGCTTAGCAACTAGACAGCTCATACCATAGTCTAACAACTTCAAAATCGCTCTTCTCTGCACCTTGGTCCCCAAAATAGCGAGCAACTTTTACAAAGAAGGTTTATCTGAGTTTCCTGAAAGAGAGATATCGATTCGTCCCTTGACCTAGTCCACAGAAGAAAACCAGAAGTCTACTGCATATATGGAGTACAGACAGATGAGGTGTTAACGTGTTATTGATCATCTGGTCATTAGGGACAGCAAAAACTGAGATTTTTGAAGGAAGGGAGGCTGAAATGAGCTCACCACTTTACAAAGGAACCATCAATTATTTGTATAGAGCGATGTAGAGACACCGCAGGTAATTTAAATATTAGTGGCTAGATAGGGTTTACAACCACTGTCCGGCTGAATGCAAGTCCAATGTGCTAACTAATGATCCAAATTGCTGGGATGCTTACATAGCCTTAGTCCAAAGACTTCAGGTGTGTTGATAATAGACACTAGAGCAGGATGATCCACTCCTGAACTGATTCACACTGCTAGATGCTTTCACAGAGTGAGTGATCGGAGTCTTAGAAAAAACGAGTGGGAGCTCTTCAGATGTTGAAAGCTTCTCAATTGATGTTAAGTTGTGGAATGAAGGTTCTAGGGCAGGCAGCTTCAATAGTATTCCATCCAGCATGCTGAATTATTCACTAGAAAACAGGCCATGCTGCAAAAAGTATGCAATGTGCAATGTCTTATTTATGCCCTTCTATGTCTTATATTTATATGCCGTAGTCTTACGAATAGTTTTTGTTATCCATGAAATGAGCAGAAACAAAAGAATGGTAATTCACTCAGAATACTGCATTACAACAGGAAACATTTTCACACCATTTATTTCTGTTTTGGATTTGGAAAGACAGCTTGCAAGGAGCTGCAATTTTGGTGCATGCGATGCTTCACCATGAGAGAAGCTGCTCTGAGAAGTGGAACTGCTTACCTCCCCTACTGCTCCCGACTCAATACAGAGCTGATTGCAGGTAACTCACAAGTCACTGCACTTTTGGGTCAAGCGCTGATCTCGAATCTTAGCATCTGCTTACTCCTTCTGACTCCACACAGAGTAGATCACAAGGCCACCCTGTACTTTCTGTTTCTGGCTCACTCACTGGTTGAGCCTACAGTTTGACTTGATTCTTAGACTCACCACCCTCCATTCAAGTGCAGCCTGCGACAGATATTGTTCATTCCAACAATAACAGTACGTACATTAAGAAATGATTGGTAAATTGAGATTATCGCTCTCCATCAGCTGTGGAATATTTCAAGACAAATGAAAATCTGTGCCAGACTGGGAGACAAACCTGGATTTCCTGCTTGTCAGGAGCAGTTGCCGTACCCATTTCGAAATTCATGCAATTCTGAGGAACGCTGCTTAAGTCTATATAGACTATATAGTAAAACACAGAGGTTGGGCTTCAGTACACTACGTGTATTACTTTATTAAATAGGGAAAGTATAGCCTATGGAATACATTGACCGTACATGTTTTACAATTTGAAAATTGTATCTTCGTAGTATATGGTATTCTTCATAGTTGCTGTATATATCAACCACGTACCCTTCACACAGAAGGGTTGC
This sequence comes from Schistocerca piceifrons, assembly GCF_021461385.2. Lineage (NCBI taxonomy): Eukaryota > Metazoa > Arthropoda > Insecta > Orthoptera > Acrididae > Schistocerca > Schistocerca piceifrons. Next base: position 674,609,613 of record NC_060140.1, on the reverse strand, counting down.
AAGTGATATGTGTCATGATTGTACGACTCTCTACAAGAAACGTAAAATGCCAATACAACGAGCAATCGCTTCCTGTTCATCTGACTTCTCAGCAAAACTGAATGAAGACACTTCCAAACTTCAAGTATACAACGGTACCTCTGGAATGGTGTAGCTGAAGTCCATAAAAATCATAGTCAACAGTTTATTCTTCTGCAGAAAATTATCCCTACCAATGACTACTCCAACTTCAGATGAAGGTCTCTCTCCAGGAAATCAAAGCGAGTCTAAATCAGCTTCCTGCCCATCATTCTCATCTGGTTCTCAATCAGTTCCTGATTTAGTTTCTTTTGTGACTTCCATACTCCTAGCCGGTTTTCGTTTGCGGTCTCGTCTAGTAAACCCGTCAATGCTATCAAACCAATCTCATCAAATAGAACCATCAATTTCTTTTCCTATGGGCGAACAGCTCCCATAATTTTCTGTAAATGATGTCATACTCGCTTTTAGCTGTTACTGATTTCATTTCATTATTGCAGTTTCTGCATTTGTGCCATTTTCAAGCATCTACAGAGCATGATACAATCCAATGATAAAACATAATATGAGAGCAACAGTACGTACAGCTAACTTTTGTAGATTGTTAACATTCATATACATACAAGATTCGAAGTTATACCTCAGAAACAGGTTAAAAGTAATGGGACTCTGTTACTTTTGATTGTAATATAGTCATTGATTTTAAGTAATGCCCTTATGTAGGTGGTGAAATCGTAGATTCTGGACTGTATCCATCTGAAGACTGAGACACTGGATAAAATGGTTCAAATTTGGTAAAAGCTGTTATGATAAAATATAATTTAATGTTTGAAATCACTATCATACTAACGGACAATACTTCAGACGTGTAGTGAACTGCTGTGTTTTTTAGCCTTCCGTGTATCCCACAATTTGTACATTCCTAACACTGAAGTGCGAAACACACACTACAAAATTCAACACAGAAATAATATTTTTGAATAAGAATCCTTCTGTCGTAAAAAAACTTTCCGAAATACAAGAAAATCAAATAGAATAACCAGTCTCCAACCATTTACCACCATAATTGAGGTGGAGGTAGGGGCGTGGGGGTGGAGCTGTTTCATTTGGAAGGTGTCGCTTGGTACCACCAGTCACCTCCAAGGAAGCCACAACTTGAGGATCTGCAACGTCAGTCAGATTAGACACCTACAAGTATTTTTACGTTAATTGTAAATGACAGCTGCAGATAATTTCAAAAAGTAGAAACTTAATTTCAAATGTATTTTAGGTCTTACTTTACATTTGTTTTCAGTGAAGTTATTAAAATTAGCAATGATGAGCTATTTTTATAATTTGCCAAACTCTTACACAAATATATGTTGTGATATTTTTATTTTGAAAACATTTTTAGGTTTTATTGAAGGAGAATATAGGACTTTTTGGAATTCTTAAAAAGTAGAAGGGTCGTAACGAAAAATCGTAACTCCTCTCATATATTCTTTCAAAGAATGTTCAAATGAAGTAAAAATACAGTAAGACCTACCTTGAATTAAGAAGGAATGTGCGTTTATTTCACACACCTTAGCAAGTGAATGGTGAATGGCAAGTCATCAAAAAAATAGTTCTTTCCAATAAATGAGAAGTTCTGGTCCAATCTGTGAAAAGAAAAGCTTTGACGATCTCTAGTAAGAAAAACCGCAGATTTGTACTTTGACTGACTTTGTCACTTGAAATAATAAGAGCAGAGTGGTTAAAGTTTATTTTCGTGGAACAGCCTCCATTCATTAACACCATTTCAACACTGAAAATTGCTATAGTCGGTGCTATCAGTCTTGTCACTGGTATGACACGGCACGCCACCGTTTCCTCTCCTGTGGCAACTTCTTCATCTCAGAGTAGTACTTTGACCCAACTTCCTCATTTATTTGTTGGATGTATTCCCATCTCAGTTTTTACCATTTGCAACTTCTTAAAATACAACAGAATTTATTCTTTTATGTCTTAACATACAGTATGTCGTATCATTCTGTCCCTTCTTCTTGTCAGTGTCTGCTCTCCTCGCTGATTCTTTGAATAATATTTCTTACCTTGGACTATCTTCATCTCCAGTTTCCCCACAATCCATGATTCGCTCACATGTATTGCTGTACTACAAACTTAACCTCTCAGAAATTTCTTCCTCGCATTCAGGCTGATGGCTGATACTAGTAAACTTCCATTGGACACAAATTGCCTCATTAGCTTTTAGTAGTCTTATTTTATATCCTTCATGCTTTGATGCCATGTGGTCTTTTGCTTCCCGAATTTCTTCCTATACTTCGTAGTCAGCACATTTGATGCTGAATTCGAAAGAGGAAACCTCATCCGATGGAGTACTTGTTCGAGATGTTGCGTAGGACGAGCCGTGCTGCTGCTGCTAGCTACAACGCTTCTTTGCAGTAATCCTTGAGGCGTTACCTAAGGTTTTCTGCTGAGTAGTTGCACTCTAACCATCAGTCCTATACGAGCCTGATGTTACTCGTACCTTCAGCAACTGGGCAATGCCCGGTTCTGCTTAAGAAAAATAACTCGCTGTCGTCATAGAGTAGAGCCGCGAATATCTGTTATTTTTGCCCTGCAGCTGTCTCACTTCAGATAAGAACCTGTAGCTTGATACTGCGGTCAAATAATCTGTCCATTAGCTAGAATTGCGAAGATGAAAGATGAATGAATAACTAACAAAAAAGGTTCTATTCTAACGCCTGTAATTGATGTAGACGACAAAGAATTATGTTGAATAATTTTTATTCAAGAAACTGATGCTCAAATAAACGGTAAGTAGTCCTACGATAATAAGTATAGTGCAGGCAGAAATACTCTTCTTAAATGCAATAAATTCTTTGAGAGCGTTAGAAGAACGGTAGCAGAACCCTCCAGCTAAATACTCATCGAAGACGCATGAAAACTAAGTCCATTTCGTGATCACAATATACGAAATATTCACCAACTCAAAACGGTTCAGAGTTCCACATGACGAGTTACAAATTAACACACGAGAGAAAACGTATAGAAACTCATACTTTATTTCTAATTTCGTAAACCAGTCGGAAGAAGTTAAAATATCGTAGGGGACGTACACCGCCCAGAATAAATCACCCTCACGGTCAAATAAATGTACTGCATCACGCGCGGGTTTGCCTTCTTCAAAAACCAACGTAAAAGTGTCTTGGAAGTTAAAGTCTTATAGCGGCTTCTCCCACCCAGGAACAGTCACCAATGTGACTGAAGTACCACACAGGTAGGTCTGTCTTCTTCAACAGCTCACTTAAAAGAGGCATCTTAAAGATCTAAGCGAAAAGTGCCCAGACTCGCTCAGTGTAACTTATCTGTCTTCTAGATTGTCTCAAAGTACGCCATCGCTGCTGCATTTTGCATTCTGTTAAACGGCAGACTGACGCCCAGACCCCCTGCACCAGGATTTAGCTGCTTCGTGCTGCTCGCTACACCTCTGCACGTGTGTCTGAGCCTCACCGGTCGCTTCTGCTGAACTGCCTGTCAGGCCATACCGGCTCACACCCATGTGGCTGTCCGTTAGTGATCAGCTTCACAAACAAATTCATCTCACCTCATGCCAATTCTAGGTGGTCGAATAACTCATCTGCACGCGTCAAACGCTGATACATCACGAAACAATACTATTGAACAAATTCCGACCTATGAACTACAGTGTAATTATTATGATGCAGAGTATACATAATGTAATTGTATTTTAATGGCAACCAGTGTGAAGCTATTTATTTTCTAATTATTAAAAGAAGAGTATGAAACAAAGCCATCTTATATCAATCCTCGTTCAAATAAAAAGCATCTTTGTAAAATGATATTTAGTTGGTTTGTTTTTAATTATGTTTCTCCTTCTCTTTCTGGATACGACTAGCAGAGACAAATTTGCATAGTACTGCGTGACTTGTGTGAATATTAATTTTGTGTTTCATTTCAAATTATTTTTATTTCATTAAATGATCTACATATAATTCGTCTCTTTTTAATTGAATAAAGGAAATAACTTTTTAACTGAATTGGAGAAGCTTCATTTGCTGAAGCAACCATCTAGCGTCATTAGCGCTCTATCATTACCTGTTCGTTTACTTAAAAATGAACCTAGGTTTTCAATAAGAAGTCCGATAATTTCTACAGAATATTTTTCTCTTTGAGAAAATTAACGTACGCGGTTACACGTCACGGAGGATATCGACGAGCCATACCGAATTAGGTCTGCACTTTTTCTCTGGGACCAAGAAAGTATTCAAAATAATTCATCAGAAAACTTAAGTAAGGAGATAAAAATTGCAATCTATCAATATTATAAATATTTATATGAGTATGTGTATGTGTATGTTTGTATACATGTTTCACATCTGCTCCAAAATCACTGGGCCAATTTCAATCAAAGTTAGTAGGCGTATCACTTACTATCTGGAAACAATCGAAATGGAGATAAACACCACTTACCTATCATAGGAATGAGGGTGGAAGTGAAGAAGTATTGTAGCCCACGACAAGCGAATGCTCAGATTCTGTTCATCTAGAATTTGATACTGAGAGCACTTAGAGACTTGCAACAAACGTAGGACATAATTTGTCTCGCTGACAACTCCCCACAAAATTATGAAAGAAAAAAATGTATTGCTTGTTACATTTTCGCTATTCATGTAGTAAACCTGTCGCATCAGGCCAGAGGATTCAATTTATTACAGTATTACTACAAATATCATTCGCGATAAATTTTGAAGACGGTACTGTCATATGTCACTGAATGTAACTGCAAAGTTATATCATTGTACGCTACGTAGTTCAAGATGTGAGGTCATAAAACAGGAGATGCGTGAAAAACTGCCGCATCATTTATGACGCTTAAATTTATTACCTCTCTGCTGCTAACTCTGTTCAGAAAGTACTCCGTAGACAGCATCCACATACGGCGCTGAATGCATCTTCAAAATTAAATAACTGTACGACACATAATTCTCATGAAATACGACGTCATGAACACTGATCTGCTTGAAAACCGAACAGTGGGGCAGCATTCGCTAGAGATTCAGGTGAAATAAATATAGAAATATAGGTGGAATATGTTCAGTATATGTGAAATATATGTGACATGTGCACACGCCGGCAAGACCACGCGTAAAATGTTCTTCCTAAATCCTACGATCGATTTCAACCAAACTTGGTACTAACTATTTGCTATCTGGAAATAAATACTTCCAGGATAAGAGGTAAGAACGTCGAAAGGGGAGAGACAGAGAAGGATAAAGAAATGGTCAAAGGTAGGTGGGGTAGAGGAGGGAGGGGAAAATGGACAGAAAGAGAGATGAGGAGATGGGCAGAGAGAGAGAGGAGAGGAGGATATAGACAGAGAAAGGAAAGATGAGGAGTTGGACAGAAAGAGGGGGGAGGAGGAGGTGAGCAGAAGGGAAAGGAGCAGACGGACAGAGTGGAAAGAGGAGAAGACGAATAGAGGAGGGGGAGAGAAGGATATGGGTAGTGAAAGGAGGAGATGCACAGAGGTGGTGGGGAGAAGGAAATGGACAGATAGAAAGAAGATGAATCAAATGAGTCGGGCAGAAACACACAGTGGATGAGGAGAAGGTAGAGGAGAAGGAGATTGACTTATAAGTGGAAGGAGCAAATGGGCAGAGGTGGAGCAGCAATTGGAAAGAGATCAGGGTGAGGAAGAGATCGATGAGGAGGAGGAAATCGACAAAGGGTGAAGGAGGAAGTTGATTAATAAAAGACAGGAGTAAATACATATCTGGGCAATGCCGGGTAGTCGGTTACTTCCTAAATAACTGTGAAAGGTAAAAAAAAAAAAAAAAAATTGTCCCGCTGATGCTGAATTATGTTCTTCCGATAAATACTTTCAAAATTATCAGTGCTTAAAAACAAACAATTATCGCGAAAGGAAGCACATCGTACTGTCTGTAATGAACCGACACGGTGAACGCCATGCACCGGATCCTCGGCATGAGGTAAGCTAATTAGCGGACTGGCGTAAGGCACCCCCGTGTCGTGTAACATTGGGTACGGTCTGGACGGACGCGCTGCGGCGTAACGTTAGATGCCGGTTTCCGCGTGCTGGCACCCTGGCAACCGGAGGCTGTGACTGGATCGCAGGGGTGGGCGGGAGGCCGGCCGCCGGCCAGAATGCCGACGCCGCCCACCGCCAGCCACGGCCGGCGATCGATGGTGGGCGGCGGATTCCGCGGGCCGAAGCGCGCGCCATCAAAACAGCATTCCTCGCCCGGTTCAGGTGACGCTGGCGGCGGCGGCGTCGATGGCAGACGCGGTAGCCGCAGCCACTGCCAAGTGTACCGAGTTCAGACGCGTGTAGGACGTGAGTCCAAAACAGAAAGTGGCCTTCGAATCCCAGGTTAGAAACTCTGCAGTAAAACAGTAGTCTTCCCTAACTACCAAAATTTTCTCTTTACGGCTGCTACAGACCCTCTATCAACTCACTAATTGCCCTAAATTCCGACATAATGTGTAAAAAGTAACTATAGGTACTGGAACGAAGTTTGATATTCCGCTAAAGTCGAATAAAATGCGTTAGTATCATTCGATGAGTTGTGTTTACAGATTAACGCCCAACACAGTTTTTTTATATAAGTAACCGGAATTCATTCATATGCATGTTCCTAGTTGTTACCTGAAAACTTGACAGATGTTTAGGTCTTACCTCAACGCTGTGAGTAAAGGGGTAAGAAAGGTTGAAGAGGAAGCATGAGAGACACAAATGAGGGAAGTAATTGCTTTAGTTTACAATTTGACCATACAAGACCTCAGTATAAATAATTTTTGTCGTAATTTTTCTCTAATCATTCGCTTAATGGTTACGAAATTTTTCGCGGCAGTGTCCTCCACGTCACCTTAAATATAGACAATTGTGTATATCACCGGTGGCAGAGCAAAGTCTGTTAAATAGGCGCAAGATTTGGTTTGGACAAATGAGAGTAGCTGCGAACTACTGGGACTCTGTGGTCAAAGAAGCTGTTGAAATTAGACTTTGTGCAAACAGTTTCAGTAGAGACACCAGCTATGCACTTTGCAACGCATGGAAGCGTTCACTTAACAAGTCCACTGCCAAATACGATGGACGACGCTGCAAGCAACGCTGGATGGAGAGCGTAGGCAGTATCTATGGACGTAGAGGGCACCGCCACAGAACACATCATCAAGGGGTAGCGCAACTAGTCAAATGCCGTTCAGTGATTATAAAAGAGGCAAGCTTGCAGAATCAAGACTATCAATTTTAGTCCTTGACGAAGATGATGGTAGATATAATCAAAGGCTAGGAACCATCCGAATCTGAAGCACCAATGAACCGAGAAATTTTTATGTTTTTGCTAAATGTGCTTGCTCACTGGGTTCACAAATACAAAAGTTCAGATCATGGAAAGATCTGCAACATGCAACTGACTGCATGTAAAAACTGGTTCTTCTAACAAAATCCCAACTTTTTCAAATGTCTGTAATTGTCACTTAATGATAATAGCAACTGCAGGAATAATTTGAACAGTGTTCTTTAAAACTAGAAAGGTAAAATAAATCATATATACACACAGTACCAAAATTCTCTTGTTTTGTATGACTCCAGTTAAAGCTAGGCAATCAGTAGAATTATTACACTAACATTTGACGTGCATTGTAGTTCCATTAACTAACCCTTCTTTTGTATCTATATTTAACAAGAAGAACAATGCTGTTAACTTTTAATTGCAATTTATGCGGTGGGAAGCCAGCTACAGACAGAATTCAGAAACTCTACTGGATAGTAATTATTAATTTCATATTCATTATCACAAATTATTTTATCATATATGTGATAGATTTTTGCTTTACCTGGCTGAGCATTGAGTGTGTCATTTATTATGGTACAGCCTTCGGTTTTTGGTATTAGAATAAGTGAATATAACATTGATTGAGATAAGAGGTTGTTTGCAATCTTGCTATAAATATAATTTAATGATATTATTTTTATCACAGACTAATGACTGTGGTATTTCAATAACATTACCAAACTGGAAATTTTCTAGCTTGATAGTTACTAATATGTTTAAAAAATCTACAAACTATACTTTTTCACGTGGCAAAGCCCTCATATTTTGAGTTAAAGTAACGTGATGAAATTTATGAAATTCATTCCATCTTTTAATGCAATTCTCAAGCAAAGCTGCACACGAACCACGTGGAACAACCGGTAAAATTTTTCGCAAGATCGCCACACAAAACAATTGTTTTACCTCCAAAAGTATTAAGTTTATTACGTTAATATGTACACAGATTTATGAATAATTTGTCTATAAGATTCAGTTTTTGGAAGGGAGACATGAAAACTTCAGCAATAGGAATCAAGTAACATAAATAAATGTATTGACTTTCGTTATTGTTTGGTGTTATATCAGGCACTGATTTTTCCAAAACTGGAATGTGCAACGTACTGTGCAATGTTCTACCTCTAATTATAAGAGTTGAAGCTATGCCTCTAAAGGGTTTGCAATGCAAGGACGATTCAGCGAATTTAATCTATGAATAATTACAGTTAGTCTGAATGTATTACCACAACCTGCATGAACACTAAGCAAAGCGTATTTGAACCAATGCCATGGTACTCAACTTCATCAATAACTTCGTTAATTACAGTATACCGTTCATAGCTATTTCTTTCATAAACTTTATTAAATTGTAACTATGTCAGGAAACTCTGGTGTTAACGTTGGAACAAGTAATCCAATTAATCAACATGTCAATTTATGACCATTCAAAATACCATCAACTGCCACAGTGCTCTGTTGTAAGAAATTTTTTTATTGTCTTCCCTGAAGAAACATTCGCAAATAAATATTCTAAATTCTAGTCAAAATTCTGTACATCAGCTGGTACGTTCACCGTAAATTATGTATTTGTTTTGGCGAACTCAGTTCCTTTGTTTCATTTAAGTATTCACACCATCTATTATCATTTGAACTAATACCGTGAGTGTGACTTGCTTCAATAGGTGTACTATACACAATTCCATTATGTATCCTAAAAATGTCCAAATAATTTAGGACCACAGTTATGGTACAACAGCAAATGTCAATGAAATAGGTCTACTTTTCTAGGAGATTTGAGATACATGAGTGTAATAATGTTATCACCATCATGCTGTACTCTATTCTTTCATTTTGTTTTTCAGCATTAATCCGAGCATAGTGCAAATAAATGTCAGTATAACAGTAAACATTCGCTGATTGGTTTCACTTAATGCAGAGAATGATAACAGTTTTGTTATTTTCAGATTTGCAACTGCATCACGTTCTTGTCCTACTCTGAAGTAAATATTTTGTCTATGTTGTAAATAATTTTCAAGCCTAATGATAGTGTGCAGCATAAAACGCATTCAAAATTAAGATACTCCACACCACTTCGGTTGATCCGACATAATGGTAGTCTACAAAATTGTTCACTTCATCACCCTGAACTTCTTTACTTCCAAGTATTTTTTCCTTGCTTACTTCTATAGTTGGACTGTCATGTCCTTTGCATACATATTTCCACATGTATTTAATAATTTTAAGTGCAATGCAAACTTCAGTATTCACAAAATCTTGGCTAAATGCAACACATGGTCGATGCACGACATACGTTTCAACTTATTCCTATAGTTTACGTTGTTTTCGAATATCTGGAATTTATGCACATACGAAATTATGAGTATCACAGATGTCTACTGTTTTATCGATTCCATATAAAGTGATTAAGATATGGGCATGTGGCAACAGCCTTTTTGAAATTCGGTTTTATAAATTACACTGAACTTCTGACACTGAACCACACAAACGGCTTGTAGTGAAATTGCTGCTTATGGGATATCATCTCCGTTATGTGTCTGGATTCGTGGTTTCCTGCCAGAGAGGCAACAGCTGACGGAAATGTTTACGTGCTGGAGATTTTATTGCGTGATGGAGAGGGTATCTCCAGAGTTATGAATACCAGCATCCAAGAAGTGTATTATACGCAAAAGCTTCACTCTTACTACTGTAATGCCTCTGAATTCCTGTAAAAACTTCCCTCCATCATTACAATTTCTAAACGGAAAATCAAATGGGGTAGGAAGATGAAGAACGCAGGCCTTTGTGCCGGAATAGTCACTCAATATTTTTCTAGCCGTTGGATACTTCCTCTTCCCTAAGAACGAAGTACAATTCTGCGCGCTACCTCGTTGTTAAAATTGTAAAAATCCGCAGATCTATGTTCTTGTTTATATCCATTTCTTGATTAATCAAAACACGTGTTCACACCTGGACACTATACCGGTTTTACCGCACTGTTAACACTGCATATACAGTAGATTCCGAAGTACAGCAAGCATTTGCTATCAGTTTATGAATCTGCGCAAAATTTATGTATTCTGGGTTTATTTACTGTTGCCCAGACGAGTAACAAGAACTTCAGTCCGTTCAACAGGACATTTTATTTTTCTTTCGAATGTCTTGGTTCCCTTTATTCACACTTACCGGTGTAACACTAAACGTTGTTCCTTGCTCCTGCGTTACTCTCATTACAAAACACAGCTCAATGCAGCTTTCCGCGCGAGACTGAAACCACACACACGTGATACCGGGCGGCCGTGCTGTGCATTAAAGCTGGAGCTAACATCTTCATGGCTCTAGCTTGTATATAACAACAAAGCTGTTAAGCGGACAAATCACAGCGCATCGCTCCTGGAGACGTCACGTAGCGGGTTTGACCTTGAGTTGCCTGTTTTGGTGACGGCCACTCTAGTAAATAATAGAAAGGCCACAGTGCACAGAAACACTAACATGACTGCAGTAATAATAGCACATTAACATCATTGTTGTGTTGGGATAGCGTCTTTGACTCATAATCAAATGATTTTCGGCCTTGGTTCGAACCCAACCCATATTTAAAGAATGTTGATTTCTTTGTAGAACCTGTATTAGCCAAGATCGCATACGGAAAAATTGATAGCTGGTTTCGACTGTTACCGATCATCTTCAGATCGAAATATACAGAGCAGTATCAAACATGAGAGGTCACTTTTTAAACTGGTTGTTACCAACGCCAAGCTGGTATTTCCTTTGCTCTGTTAACGAAATGTCATCTTCGACACCATTGTATCTAAATTGATCTGAAGATTACCGATAATGGTCCAAACAAGTTATTTAATTCACAAGATCTCGCCTAATAAAGATTGTACAACAAAAATCAAATTCATTGAAATAACAGACCACGTCCCAAGTCCGGCGGACGGGGTGGGGGGGGGGGGTGGGGGGGGGCGTTCTGTTACCCTACCGGGCGCGTCCCCAGGTAGCAGATACGACAAGTGTCTGCAGAGATGCAGGGTAGGTGGGAAATAAAACATCACCTGCAGACCAACACAGAAATCAATATCCAAAGGCGGCTAACCGCTGCGATCTTTGATCAGCGACTTCTTTGATGAAAACAACGTTGATTCTGGAGACTTCAGAATATATAAACGAAATGTAGGCAAAAACAAGTGAAAAAGATACCACGATTTGGAACTGGCTTCGTAACAGACAAAAATATTTTAGACTTCATTATCAACCTCTCAACACTTACCTTGAAACCTGGTAACAATGTGTACACCATTGTAAACACACTTGCCCTCATAAATGAAAACAATAGAAAGAAAAAAGGAAAGGTGGAACGTTTTTGGGACCAACTCGATGATGGTGTAGAAAAAGTCCCAGGAAAACACAATGTCCCATTCTTCGGGACTTCAGTGCCCAGATACGGAAGTAGAAGAAATACAAAAGAATGTCGGAAATTATCGAGCACAAATCAGGACTAGACTGAGAGAATTATGTAAAGCTCACAATATGGTCCTTAAATTCACAGCCTTTAAAATGCTAACTCGAAAACAGGAGAATAGTATCGCCAAACCCAAACCTAGGTGACTTCCCAACTGATAACTTGGCTATCAAACTAAAGTCCTACCAAGAAATAAAAAAATGTCGAAGTCCTCAGAGGAGCCAACCTAGATTCTACCTGTGGAAAATAAATCTCAAAGTCATCCAAAAAGGAGAAACCGAACCAACGAAAGAAAAAGAACATACGTTTCAGAAAAGATTGTAAACACCAAGGAGTTTCCCCTAGCAACTGAAGACACACAAAATCAAATCTGGGATCAAATAAAAGAAAGCCCAATAAGTATCGCCGCACAAATTAATCCCATAGCCAAGCCAAAAAATATGCTTGGTGGACAGAACACTGTCACATACTTCTTGAACTAAGAAGGAAAGCCTGGTAACAGTGGCAATCACAGAAAAATGAACATAACAGACAGAACTTCTGAAACAAAAAAATCTGTGAGCAAGAAGATCAAAAGAATAAAAAAGCCGAAGACGACCAACATCTCTTTCAGGTCGATGAAGGCTTCATCAGAAATAACACAAGAAACTGTTTTAAGACTTTTAAACAAATGATAACAAAATACAGCCCATGATAATACAGTTCCAAGACTAAAACTGAAATATTACCGACACAGCCGGGATGGATGCAAAATATTGGCAGAATAATTCAGAAACATTCTCAACTGTGAAGAACCTATATAAAAAGTGGACTTTATGTCCTCAACAATAACCAGTCTTGTATCTGAACCACCCTTTACTGAAGAACTACAAAAACCCTTGGAAGAAAACCAAATCAAAGCTGAACTTTGAAAAAATGTCAACAAAAATGTTGACTTTCTGTGAAACATCTTTGAGGAAAACTGGAAAAATGAAAGAATCGCAACTAATGGAAGACAGCTCTCATCCATCCACTGCATAAAGGGTCCTAAACAGAGTCCAGCAATTAAGAAGTATCTCACTCCTAGGCGTAACATACAACAACTAGGGCAGAACTTGCATGCCCGTCAGGGGACTGAAGATGGCGTAATAAAACGTTAAAACTAGCTGCTCAGTAAAATAACGTTGAAAGCTGACAGCTGAAAGACGTTTAATTTGGCATCCTCTGTCGAACAGCCGAGTGCCACAACCATCGCTAAAAAGGTGGACAAACAGAGAACCCCAATTTATCAACATGGAGACTCCTAAGCGGGTTTCAGGAAAGGGAGATCGTATGGAGAACAAATCCTAAATCTTGGAAACCTCATGGCACACCAAAAATCAAGAACAAAATCATACGTTCTCACTTTCACTTACTTTGAGAAAGCACACATCTCAACAGGACGTCAATCCCTCATCTCTATAGTAAAAGCATTGAACCTAGACAATAAAACCACTAACATAATTAGAGAAACCCTTACGAACACATACTCCAAAGTTAAATTCATTGGAGGAATCTCCGATCGTTCTGAGACAAAAATTATTGTTCGGCAAGGAGATGTACTTCCTCTACTGCTATTAAACGGCGCCCTAGGAAAAGTAGTGACGGAGTGGAGCACAAAGATCCATAGTGGACTCCGTCTAGGAACAAAACCACGGGCATCAAAGTCAATGGTCTTGCCTTTGCGGATGATATGGTCCTACTAGCTGAGACCTGAGACGGAGCCAAGGAACAGACCTTCGAGCTACAAAAACAAACTGAAATAATAGGTCTCAATATCTCCTTGAAAAGACCAAGACAATGACAAACATAAAAAATTTATATCTTAGAGAATGTATCTGCTGGAATTCTCTCGAGAAAAACGCAATGGAGTGTAGAAGAAGTAAAGTTGAACTGATAATCCAATTCACCAAAAGACATATAACAATAAGTCTCTGTCACGGAATGCAAAAATAATAAATAGCAATACAGTAATCAAACCGGAAGCCGTGTATGCAGCCGAAAGACTGTCCATCACCAACCATAGCCCAGTTCAAAGGCTGGAAATCAACGAAGGGAAGATAGTAAGAAAAATCCTTGGCCCAGATTCCACAACAAACTAATTCACGTCAAAGATACAACCATTTACCGAACTACCAAAAAACTCTCAGACTCAATGAGGAAAAGAAAATTTGATTTTTATGGACACATCCTCAGAACGCACCCGAACAGATTAACAAAAAAAAATTTTGACCACTTCTGCTATGAAAATAATATGTTTTAAGAACACAGAAAAGAACTTAAAAGGACTCTAAATCACAGAAAATATACTCATGGATAAAACTGCAAAAAAACACAAACAAACAAACAAACAAAGACAAGAAAGAGAGGTTCCAAGTCGAAATGTAAACCAAACGAAAAATCCAAATCTCTGAAGAAAAAAGGAAAGCAAGATCAGAAAAAATGAAACAATACTGGACGAATAGAAAGGCACAGAACATTAAAAATTTATGGATGCAACGTACCCTAAAGTATGATCAAACGAAAGAAGGGGAATAGACCACAACTCTGTCCTGTCACATCAGGTGTTGAAAGATGAATTTTCAAGATTTGTGGCCCAAGCAGTCACTTGCGGTCTGCTAACGGCCTTCTCAAAGTTGGCGGAAGAGCGGACACAAATCTGGGGCTTGCTCAAGCCCATAGGATTGGAAACTGACTCTAAAAGCCACAGGGCATGTCGCCTGTAATTACAATAGTGTAATGATGCTGTCTCCATTGGCAAAAGATTACACATTTGCACACAATTCAGGCCTCCGGGAGGAGGCACTCAAGAGAAGGACGACTATGAGATAAACTTTCAATCACCAACGAACGGGTAACATGCTACGGGCCGAAGCGTCGAATGCCAAAAGTATGGATGTTGCGGAGAAGCTAGAAAATTTTAATCGGGGAGGGTATAAAGGGGCTTAGTGAAATGAAGTGTAAAGACAATAAGCAAATGTGAGAAGCAGGATTCGTCATGAGTGGGAACAAAGGGTAGGGAGTGAGCTTCTGCTAACAGTTCAGTGAGAAGTTTGTTCTCTTCAGAATCGTCAGCAGACCAATGCCAATAACAATGGTTCGTACATATACTCGTATGTCTACGTCACAGGAAGAAAATGAAGGGATAGAAAAACTATATGAGGGTACTGACGTATAATTATGTAAAGGGTTATGAAAATGTATAGCAGATTGGAATGCTATAGCAGGGGAAGCAGTAGAACACAGAGCTATAGGACAGCATCTGCTTGCTAGTGGGACTAAGGTAGAGGAAAGAGTAATTAAGTTCTTCATTAAATCTGAGTTAATACGGTATTAAAATTCGGCAAGAGGATGAGACGAACTTCAGAAGTACTGGAGACACGGGGAAGAGCAGCTGGATGGAAAGAGATTTCGAAATCAGCTTTTATATTCCAGGTAGACTCAGATAGGATGAGGAATAGCAGGCTGCAGTTTAAAACAGTCGCCTAGAAGAATCAATGACGAAAGGTGTGTGATACTAAAGTACTGAGGAGTGATGAGTTGCTCTGGAGTTCTCTAGAACAATGAATACCACAAACAATGAAAACCACAACTGACAGTTCAGCTGAAGAGGAAAGGACATCGCTAAAATATGTAGTCACAGAAGTCGGACAGACAGTTAAAGGTACAAGGATGGTAACTGCAAAGATACCTTGGGTAACACAAGAAATGAGTTGATTCATGAAAGAGGTAAGTACTGAAACAAAATGAAAAGAAAGGAACACAGATTTATTAATCAATAACGAATAAAATAAAATTGAGAAGGAGAGGAACAAAGCCGAAATGACTTCAAGAAAAATGAGGAGAAATCGAAAAATGACGGTCGGATTCGGCATATATTACATTAAAAGCAAACGCGGTGATATCAAGAGTGTAAGAGGTATTCCACCATTTAATGAAGAGGAGCGAGAGGATAGGTGGAAATAGTGCATTGCAGGACTCTACTACTGGAAAAAGCTGTGTGACATCGTAACAGAAGCAAAAATTGTTGGAGACGATGGGGAAGACATATGGGAGCCAATATTAGAGTCAAAGAGAGCTCTTGATCATTTGCAATCAATAACTTGGAATCTTAAATATAATTACTTTCGAAATTCAAAGATCACAGGGAAATGTGGAACCAAAGGACTATTCAAGTTGGTTTTGTACGAACTACGAGTCTGGAGACGTACTATCATACTCTAGGAAACCTATCATTGACACCATCCTGGAGGCGGCACGGTGATATATGTGCAAGAACTATCACACAATAAGCTTAATAGCTCATTCATTCATGTGGCTGACAAGAATAATACAATAGTAGAAAAGAAAATTATTACATGCCAGTCTGTTTGGCTTGCGGAAAGAACCAGTAAGGCAGTTCCGACGTTGCGATTGATAACTGAAGCAAGACTCAAGAAAACACTAGACACGGTTATTGGATTTATCAATTTAGTATATGCTTATGAGCATGTTAAATGGATTAAGATGTTCGAAATCCTGAGAGAAATAGGTGTAAATTATATGGAATTACGAGTAGTATGCAATATGCCTAAGAACCGAGAAGTGACAACAGGAATAGAAGACCAAGACCAAGAACATGGATTGAACTGTTCAAACTCTACCTCTAAAATGTAGTGATGGAAATAAAAGTAAGGTTCAGGCTCGGGATTAAAATTCAGGATGAAAGGAAATTAATGATAAGATCGATAATGAAATTGCTAGAGCTCAATGAAAATGAGAAAGCTGTGTACGGAGCACAAGATGTGGATTGAAAGTAAAACAAAGACATGTAGCTCAAAAGAGGTTAATGAGAAGAGTACCCTCAGAATTGGGGACCGTGAAGTAGACGAGCTGAGGGAATTCTGCTAACATGAAAGCAAAGTAACAAATGTTGAACAAAGCGAGATGGACACAAAAAGCGCGTTAGCCTTAGCAAAGAAATCCTTTCTGGCCAAATTAAATTTTAGTAGAAATTATTGATGACGTACTTTTGAATTATAGAATTCCATTGAATTAATCATGGACTATGCAAAAAAGGGAAAGAAGTGAATCGGAGTGTCAAAGGATTGGTGCTCTAAAACCGTATTGAAGATTCGTTATACTGATACGAAAGGTTTAGGTACTCCACAGCTTCAGCAAAGACGGAATCTTGTGGCGAACGTTCCAAAGGAAGCGACAAGATGGAAGAATATATTTCAAAAAATTAATAAATAGCCTCCGCGATACCAGAGTAAGCTGTAGAGGATCAAAACATCATGAGAAGACAGAGGCTGGAATCTATCCAACAAGTAATTGAGTGCGTTGGAAGCAAATGATACTCTGAGGTAAGAGGTTAACAAAAGAAAGGAATTCGTGGCGGACTGCACTGATCCAGTTGAACTAAAAAGAGACTTTTGCATGACGGAGCAATCAGAAATGGGTAACCGGCTATAATGCAACTCCAGCTTTCTTTTACAACTTCTTTTCTCCCGGTAACAATTCAGGGGTCAGTTAGAACTCACCCGACAAAATTATTTTAATGTGTTGTAATGCATGCGTGCATTCCCTTCACCTGTTTAAGCCAAGTATTATGCATATTTATGCTATCGGGAATGCTCTGTATCAGCCAGACTACATGTACATTTAGCAGTTAAGCATCAGCAAGGAGCATTAGTGATGAAATCATAGGAGGTAATGTTGTGCAACCTTAGGAGGGACAATATCCGACTATTCGGGAGTAGGATCTTACAATCTGAGACAGTGTTCCGAGACAAACTTCCGTCACAACGTCCGAAAACGTCACGTCAGATCCTCCTAGCAACAGCGATCTGAACGCCCATTAGCTGAAAGTTTGGATATTTATAGGAAACGAGAGAAGTGTCCCTATTTGCTGAGGGAGAAAGGGGGGATCTCTCTTGTCCTTCGGGAAGACAGGGCGAGTTAGTCGCGAGGAGCCACTCAAAACGTACGGTCGAGTAAACAGGGCGGCTCTAAATTAATGGTCGCGAGTACGCATTTCAGCTGTTAAATAAGACAGAAAGTGAAGTTATTAGTTATCACAACGCCACGTGTCGTGGGCAGTGTCTTTCATTATGTAAAGTCAGAAAACTCTGTTAATGTACTGTAAAGGGTCGAATATAACGGCGTAGCAAATTCTGACTCTGTGACGTGTGTGACAAAGCAATTTCTGTATTAAAACAAGTATGGTACAAACCTTGTTGACAATTAACAAATTCAAATGGCTCTGGGCACTATGGGACTTAACTTCTGAGGTCATCAGTCGCATAGAACTTAGAACTACTGAAACCTAACGAACCCAAGGACATCACCTGCATCCATGACCGAGTCAGGATTCGCACCTGCGACGGTAGCGATCGCGCGGTTGCAGACTGTAACGCCTAGAACCGATCGGCCACCCCGGCCGGAGACAATTAAAAACTGGCATTCCTAAACACTCCACTTCAACCGGATCACCAGCTACATGGAACCTGCCGACTGAGCGCCACTACCGCGCTACGAGGGACTTACCGAAGCAGCAACACACCAGGTTAGTGATACCGCCCGGAGAAGCACTTCCTTCTCGCTACAATGCCAACGAGGGTGTTGTAGACGGATGTGCATCGATTGCAGCATCGTTGCACCTGAAGATGAATCCATTTTCTGCGAAATCAAAACCACGTAAACTGCGTAACGGTAAATACAACTGACTGGAGAACGAAAAAAATTAATAGGGGAAAAAGTATTAACCTTTTCCTGTGAATTCCTTATCTGCTGACATCCTCATCACCTTGGAAGCTAAAAGACAATCAGTAACGGAAATGAATCTGTAATCACACTAAGGGATCAATATTTTTGTTCCTGAAAAGGAGACTGTCGTCTAGGATGAGAACGAGAATGTGACAGATTCATGCCCTCTATTAGTTGCTATTTGTGGCTTGTAATGCATATATGCATTCCTTTCACGTGTTTAAGGCAAGTATTACGCACATTTATGCTATCGTGAATGCTCATTAGCAACCAGGCTACATGTACATTTAACAATTAAGCGTCACCAAGAGCATTAGTGATGAAATCATAGGAGGCAATGTTGTGCAACCTTAGTAGGGACAGGATCCGACTATCCGGGAGTAGGATCTTACAATCTGAGACAGTGTTCCGAGACAAACTTCCGTCACAATGTCCGCAAGCGTGACGTCAGATCCGTCTAGCAACAGCGATCTGAACGCCCATTGGCTGAAAGTTTGGATATATATACAGAGAGAGAGAGAGAGAGAGAGAGAGAGAGAGAGAGAGAGAGAGAGAGAGAGTGAGAAGTGTCCTCATTGGGTGAGGGGAAAGGAGGGGTCTCTCTTGTCCTTCGGGAAGACAGGGCGAGTTAGTCGCGAGGAGCCACTCAAAACGCAGGGTAGAGTAACCGGGGCGGCTCTGAAAGAACGGTCGCGAGTGCATATTTCAGATGTTAAACGAGATATAAAGTGAAGTTATTAGTTATAAGAACGCCACGTGTCGTGGGCAGGGTCTATCATTACGCAAAGTCAGAAAACGGGATTAATGTGTGTAAAGGGTCGAATATAATGGCGTAGTCCAGAGCCGCCAAATTGCAAATACTGATTCTGTGACGTGTGTGACTAAGAAATTGGTGTATTAAAACAAGTATAGTTCAAACATTGTTGACAATTAACAACTGGCATCCCTAAACACTCCAACTCAGCAGGGTCACCACCTACATGGAACCTGCCGACTGAGCGCTACTTCTGTGCTGATAGGGGCTTACCGAAGCAGCAACACTCCAGGTTAGTGATACCGCCCAGAGAAGCACTTCCTTCTCGCTACAATGTCAATGAGAGCGTTGTAGTGTGATGTTAAAAAAAATATCGCCGTGGTAACCAAATCAGATTTCCACCATATGCCGGAGCGACACTCGATAGTGGAAACTTGCCCTTTGTGGGAAACACGTTACCGACTGAGCTATCCAGACGGAACTTACTACCTGTCGTCGTAACTTGGTTTCTCCATGTACCTATCATCTTCTCCACGTAGCAGAGGTTCGGTGGAAGTTTGGAAGCTGGAGAGATGTAGTGC
Organism: Schistocerca piceifrons; assembly: GCF_021461385.2. Classification (NCBI taxonomy): domain Eukaryota; kingdom Metazoa; phylum Arthropoda; class Insecta; order Orthoptera; family Acrididae; genus Schistocerca; species Schistocerca piceifrons. The sequence continues at coordinate 674,589,696 of NC_060140.1, read as the reverse complement.
CTTAACAGTGTTGGAGAAGGGAGGGGGACGGGGTGTCGTGCGTGAGTCCTTATGGATAGCTTAGGTTACCGACAGAGGTGGATAGACAACTGCCTACGAGGAACAACGTTCCGGCTTCGAATCTCCGATCTGGTACGTGACTTTAATGTGATATGCAACGGGGAAAAAGCAGTCCTGTGAAACCCAGTGTGTTTTATGTTTACAACACAGTGTAAGTATTTCTAACAGACGCAAACTTTTATAAACAGGATTTTCTCATCGGTGTTTATTTCTAACTTATCATTTTTTGTCCAAAAAATTACTTTCCTTACTTGAGTAAAAAAGTACATTCGACAGCCGGCTGCAGTGGCCGTGCGGTTCTAGGCGCTGCAGTCTGGAACCGCGCGACCGCTACGGGCACAGGTTCGAATCCTGCCTCGGGAATGGATGTGTGTAGTGTCCTTAGCTTAGTTAGGTTTAATTAGTTCTACGTTCTAGGCGACTGATGACCTCGAAGTTAAGTCGCATAGTACTCAGAGCCATTTGAACCATTTTTTTTTTTTTTTTTTTTGCATTGGACAGTCCTAATATGGCAAGCAAAACTACAAAACACTTAGGAAAGGGTCATTGCTGTGATGTTGATACATTTATACCCATTCCGACTACAGAATATGTGATATACCTGGTTCTATCGTTTGTGATACACACAGGGAGTTACGCAGATTAAAATCTGTTAAAATCGGAAGTTTGTGGTACTAAATCAATTTCATAAGAGAAGGGGAAAGAAACATCAGCACATTTAAGCGACTTGTGTGTGCATTCGAGGATATTACACTTTGTGTTTTATAAAAGTCTTATAAGTCAATGGATTGGACAAACAGGTCTATCACTTCAAGTTGAAAGTAGTGATCTACATTAGTACCGAAAAACAAGAACAGTGTGACAGTTGAAGCCAAATCTGTCTTCACTCGCGCTATGTCAAAAAAAAATTTTCAAATGTGTGTGAAATCTTCTGGGAATTAACTGCTAAGCCCTCCCGGTTTGGACGAGCTGTTCTAGGCGCTTCAGTCTGGAACCGCGCGACCGCTACGGTCGCAGGTTCGAATCCTGCCTCGGGCATGGATGTGTGTGATGTCCTTAGGTTAGTTAGGTGTAAGTACTTCTGTTCTAGGGGGCTGATGACCTCCGCTGCTAACTCCCATAGTGCTCAGAGCCATTTGAACCATTTAACTGCTAAGGTCATCAGTCCCTAAGCTTACACACTACTTAACCTAAATTATCCTAAGGACAAACACACACACCCATGCCCGAGGCAGGACTCGAACCTCCGCCGGGATCAGCAGCACAGCCCAGGACTGCAGCGCCCCTGACCGCTCGGCTACCGAGCGAGGTGGCGCAGTGGTTAGCACACTGGACTCGCATTCGGGAGGACGACGGTTCAATCCCGTCTCCGGCCATCCTGATTTAGGTTTTCCGTGATTTCCCTAAATCGTTTCAGGCAAATGCCGGGATGGTTCCTTTGAAAGGGCACGGCCGATTTCCTTCCCCATCCTCCCCTCACCCGAGCTTGCGCTCCGTCTCTAATGACCTCGTTGTCGACGGGACGTTAAACACTAATCTCCTCCTCCTCCGCTCGGCTAATCCCGCGTGGCCGCGCTATGTCTTGCAATCTCTTTGAGAACTGATGGTGAAATATTTCAATTTCTGAAAAGTAGTCAGTCATGTCTGGTCCACAAATGACTGTGCTGAGTTGCAGGAAATATTCCACGTTATGAACTTGAAGCTGATTTTTCCATAGGATTAATTTTTTTTTAGTAGCACCAATCTTGTCCAGCTTATCTGTTGTTAATGAATTCAAACAATTTATTGTCTTCACTCTAAACACCGTTAACACAGTTTTACCCGTTATGGTCACCTTTAGTTCAGCTAACATTCGCCGCGCGGAACGGCCGCTTGGTTTGAGGCGTCCTGTCACGGACTGCGCGGCCCCTCCCGCCGGAAGTTAGAGTACTCCCGCGGGCTTGGGTGCCTGTGTTGTTCTTAGCATAAGTAAGTTTAAGCAGTGTGTTAGTCTAGGGACCGATGGCCTTAGCAGTTTGGTCCCTTAGGAATTCACACACACTTGAACTTTTTTTCAGCTAACATTCACAGTTGTTCGTGAGAAGACAAGTGCATCGCAGCGTCCTTCTGTCTGCTGTTGTAATGACGTCTGAGTGAGCTTTTCCATCTCATAATAAAGAACACTAAAAACAAGGCATTTAACGATGCGGCTTCTCCACATTTTCTTTCTTTTTTTTATTGATAATGGCGTAGATGCCTCGGTACCCCTAATGCAGAACGAAAATCTAATTTAGCGCAAGCACTTTCTTCGGTGAATTGCTTGAGGTCTAACAATGTGAATACTTTCCTCTAACGGCGTCCAGCTGCAGTCTTAATTCTCCTGTTCCTCCTCACGCCTGGCCTCACGCCTCGTCGGCTGCTCTCGGAGCGCTGGGCAGGGACGCGGCCAGAGCGCTGGTTGCCCAGGTCTGATCTAGATGATCCCGAACCCGTGGTAATCTTAATTGACATCTCGTTGAGTCTGACGCGAAATTTAACCGACAGGAAGAAGATGCTGTGACATCTAAATGATTAGCTTTTCAGAACATTCACACAAGGTTGGCGTCGGTAGCGACACCTACAATGTGCTGACATGAGGAGAGTTTCCAACCGATTTCTCATACACAAACAACAGTTGACCGGCGTTGCCTGGTGAAACGTTGTTGTGATGCCTCGTGTAAGGAGAAGAAATGCGTGCCACCACGTTTCCGACTTTGATAAAGGTCAGCTGGTAGCCTATGGCGATTGCGGTTTATCGTATCGCGACATTGCTGCGCGCGTTGGTCGAGATCCAATGACTGTTAGCAGAATATGGAATCGGTGCGTTCAGGAGCGTAGTACGGAGCGCCGTTTGCATTCCAACGGCCTCGTATCACTAGCAGTCGAGATGACAGGCATCTTATCCGCACGGCTGTAACGGATCGTGCAGCCATATCTCGATCCCTGATTCAACAGATGGGGACGTTTGCAAGACAACAACCATCTGCACGAACAGTTCGACGACGTTTGCAGTAGCATGGACTATCAGCTCGGAGACCATGGCTGCGGTTACCCTTGACGCTGCATCACAGACAGGAGCGCCTACGATGGTATACTCAACGACGAACCTGGGTGCACGAATGGCAAAACGTCATTTTTTCGGATGGATCCAAGTTCTGTTTACAGCATCGTGATGGTCGCATCCATGTTTGGTGACATCGCGGTGAACGCACATTGTAAGCGTGTATTCGTCATCGTCATACTGGCGTATCACCCGGCGTGATGGGGTGCCATTGGTTACGCGTCTCGATCACCTCCTGTTCGCATTGACGGCACTTTGAGCAGTGGACGATACATTTCAGCTGTGTTACGACCCGTGGCTCTACTCTTCATTCGATCCCTCCGAAACCATACATTTCAGCAGGATAATGCACGACCGCATGTTGCAGGTCCTGTACGGGCCTTTCTGGACACAGAAAATTTTCGACTGCTGCCCTGGGCAGCACATTCTCCAGATCTCTCACCAATTGAAAACGTCTGGTCAATGGTGGCCGGGAAACTGGCTCGTCACAATACGCCAGTCACTACTCTTGATGAACTGTGGTATCGTGTTGAAGCTGCAGGAGCAGCTGTACCTGTACACGCTACCCTAGCTCTGTTTGACTCAATGCCCAGGCGCATCAAAGCCGCTATTACGGCCAGAGGTGGTTGTTCTGGGTACTGATTTCTCACGATCTATGCACCCAAACTGCGTGAAAATGTAATCACATGTCAGTTCTAGTGCAATATATTTGTCGAATAAATACGCGTTAATCGTCTGCATTTCTTCTTGGTGTAGCAATTTTAATGGTTAGTAGTGTATGTTGTCTGCAGACATATCTCCACCTGTTGAACTTAACAAAGTGTTCAATCCTCTAACTTCAATGTTGTGTGACAAGTTGTGGGTGATCATCTCGTCTACAGGTGGTTTCACTTTCAACCACAGACACTCAAGATAATAGCATGTGAACAGCTGACCAGGTTTCACGTTACCGATATGCTCAGTTCTAGGAACCGTGTCATAAAAATCTGCCCTTTGTCAAAGGTACTGACTAGCATGTGATGTGTTAGCAACACCAATGGGCAACATTCAGTCTCGTTGTAAGCAATGGTTATAATCTTTGGGGTCAGCAGAGTAATACTTTCGACGATCATAAACAAATTGAAAATGACCTAGATAAAATTACCAGGCGTTTTACAACTCTCTTTAACGATGATTATATACAGGATGGCGAATCGTGGGCGGTGTTCTAGTCGTAGAGTATTACCAGTATTCATGTTTTCACTGTTTGAGGAAGACCAGGAAGTACATGGTCCACTCACAGTAATGTGACCACCGCCTGTGTTTGATGTCAACGTACGATAACCACTCACAAATGGCAAGTTTTACCACTAGCAGTGCAGGGTGTATAAAAAGTGTCATGGCGGACAGTAAATGGTAGAGCAGTCGTAACGAGGAAGCAGGGTGATTTATCTGACATCCAGATGGGTATGAACATTGGCGTTTGGGGGGGGGGGGGGGAAGTGAAAGAATTTCCGAAACAGCTATGTTTTTAAACGGTTCGCGCGCCACCGTGGTTAAAGTACACCATGTATGACAAGATGGTGCTATCCAAATCATGCATCAACGCACCTATAGTGCACCACAGGCCATAAATGACAAGGGTGAGCAACGACTACGGATGTGTACGGGCGAAGAGACGTACAGCTGTTGAGCAGCTGACTACCCAAATGAACCAAGGGGTTACCAGCTCTGTCACCCCTCTGGCCGTGCAGTGAACGTAGCTGCGTGTCGGTGGGCAGCAGATGCTCGGTTCATGCACCCTCACTGACTGCTGTCCACAGGCTGTAATTAGCACACGAGTTCCGTAATGTGACGCCCACTGACTGGCGACAGGTGAAGTTTTCAAATGAATCACGTTTCTTGCTTCATCGGACATCGGACATCGGACATCAAACCAGCTACCAGGAGGAAGCGCTATCGTCTGGGGAACGTTTTCGTGGCATTCCCTGGGTGATCTTGTCATTCTGGAATGCACAATGGATCAACACAAGTACGCACCTTTACTTCCGGACCTCTTCCACCGTTAGATACTGTTAGCTTTTCCTCGCCGATGGCATCTACCAGCAGGACAATGCAACGTATCACGCAGCTCGCAGTATACGTCCGTGGTTCGAAGAACATCAGGATGAGTTTACCGTATTCCCCTGCCCACCGAATTCTTCGATTTAAACATAACGGAAAATGTGTGGGACCACGTCATTAGGGCTTTTTGCACCATAGATTCTTAGATTCTCAGCTGAGAAACCTAACGTAGTTCAGTAAGGCACTGGAGTCAGCATGCTTCCACAACCCTGTAGGTACCTTTTAGAATCTCACTGACTCTCTTCCTGCCTCAAACGATCGTTACTCAATCTTTTGACAAGCGGTCACATTAATATGACAGGACAGTGTATATCAACCGTATAAAGTTACATTAGAGGCAAACATCTGTAGCTACTAATACTAAGTAATCTGAACTGGAACATACAATAACGTCAGTAGTAGGGATGAAACAGCAAGATTTTGTAGGAGGAGTTCTTGGTAAATGCAGTGCATATGTGTGTAGAGGAAAAAACATTAACCTAATTTTGATGGAATGAGGAGGGAGGATTTAATTTTAATATCCAGTAAACACCGTCAAATTTGACGGAGCAGAGCTCGGAATGGGGATAGGGAAAGATAACAGTGCTATCATTTTCAAAGAAAACAACTCAGGTTGTGTAGGACCTGGATGGCCGTAAGGGACCTGAACCGCAGTTCCCAGAAAGCACATATTACCCATTAGGCAAACTGCAATGGTGAATTTTTCAACCTTACCCATAAGGCGTGAGCACACACAGCTTCATACCGAAAATAAATTTCCATATTAATCCCATAAAATTTATTTTTGGTATGAAGCTGTACGCGCTAACACCATATGGATGGGGTTGAAAATTTCCGTATCAGTTCCAACCACCCCCCCCCCCCTTTTCCCCGCCAGTGAACCATCATCATAAAACCCCGAAGGTCTTCCCGATCGTAGAGAACCACTAATGTCAAAACAATACTCCTATTGTTGCTGTGCTTTGTCCAATGGCAAACGGCGCAAATGCTTCTGGCTGCTGCTGCGGGCTGTCACCCCTCTCTTGAACTCAAAACAATATGTCAGAGAAGCTCCGATTTCTTCGCTTGGCACTCCATTTTCTAGCGTCCACTGCTTCAGTTTGCATCTGCGAATGACAAAAAGACAATGTGGTAACCAAAGAACAACAGTGACCTGCAAATAAAAATATCAGTCGATAAACAAGCACACGGTCACCACAATATCAACATTCAAAAGGAAAACGCTACGAACTTATGTATCATCCTAAAGGTAAAAAGCCGCAAAAAAAAAAAAAAAAAAAAAGAAAAAAAAAATTCGAACACCTCTTACTTAACGATCTAATTGTTAGTATTACGGCAGCGACTGGTCGTGTCATTGGTTTATGCGTGCCACGGAGAACGTCCCTGGATGTGTAAGTGCGCTGTCAACACTGTTCTCTCGGACGTGCCTTAATCACCGCTATCCGCGCTGTTGCAGTACTCTGATATTCAGGGCCCGAATTACTGTCGTCTTTCCGTGCATCCTGGCTTATTCCGAGTTAATGAACCCGCCAACGCGGGTAGCGTAGCCGCCCCCACCACCCCGACGCCAAATCCCCCAACCCGCCCACCGCACCCCATCCTCTTCGTTCCGCGGTTTGCCAGAGCGCGGGACTGGCGTACACATCGCATTACGGACGCAGAACACAGGCGGCCGCGCTGCCGCTGGGGCGCGTAGCCTTTTGTGTCGCGAGGGCGGAGCCGCGCCGCGCGCCGCGGTGTCGCTATTGTTCGCCGAGTCTGATAGGCGGCGCGGCGTGGGGCCGCCGTGGCGCCACCCAGACAGGCTACTTCCAGCTCTTTCGTCTAACTACGTCAGACAAGAGTCCGCTGAGACGTTTCATTTCCATACGCTGTAATTACTCCTCTGCTAGTCTGTAACGTGGCCTAAAGTTTCCACAATAGATGTAAAAATACGGTCGGCATAGATTACAAAATCTGGCTTTGCTATCTCTGTATAATAAACTCCACACCAACAGGTTCATAATTAGTGAATGACCGTTTTCCAGTCAGGTAAAAGTTTATGTGTTTTATCAGCAGACAGTTTCATTCTGTCAGGAAGTCTCATATCAGCGCACACTCCGCTGCGGAACGAAAAATTCATTTTGGATATTTCTGTTGTTTTCTTTCATTATTACGCAGACTTGGTTCTTTGCTGTTACATCATCTTCAGCGGCTGTTTCCTTTAACCACACAAAAACTTTAAGTAATATCAATTTAATGAAATTTGCCTTCGCTGCTTTAAGTACAATTTCATGTTTACGAACCAAAACCACAGACTGTAGATGTTCTAAAGTATTAATTTATTTCTTTAACCTGTTTCTTCTACCTCCTTAACTGTTTCACCACATTCATTAGATATATTCTTTCACTTTAAAAAAATTTACGTAAAATCGTATTGATGGTTTTCGCCTCACTGTTTGAAAAATAACTTCATATTTGTCAATCAATAGGTGTTTATCTCGTAAATCAGTTGTCGGCAGCGGGACCATCATCAGACTACAGCAGACATCAATAAGTATAGAATACTGGTGAACAAGGTAGGAAAAGATACAGGGAGAGATGTAAAAACAGGCCGAATATCAAAGACGTAAGCCGAAAAACGATTCATTGCATAAATCTTGTAAAACGACCGTAGTTATCCCCCTTCCCCCCCAGCCCCCTCCATGAACCATGAACTTTGCTGTTGGTGGAGAGGCTTGTGTGCCTCAGTGATACACACAGCCGTCCCCTAGGTACAACCACAACGGAGGGGTATCTGTTGACAGGCCAAACAAACATGTGGTTCCCAAAGAGGGGTAGCAGACTTTTCACTAGTTGCACAGACTACGGTCTGGATGATTGACTGATCTGGCCTTGTAACATTAACCAAAACGGCCTTGAGGTGCTGGTACTGCGAACGGCTGAAAGCAAGGGGAAACTACAACTGTAATTTTTCCGAGGGTATGCAGCTTTACTGTGTGGTTAAACGATGATGGCACCATCTCGGGTAAAATATTCCGGAGGTAAAATAGTCCCCCATTCGGATCTTCAGGTGGGGACTACTCAGGAGGGTGTCGTTATCAGGAGAAACAAAACTGGCGTTCTACGGATCGGAGCTTGGAATGCCAGATCACTTAATCGGGCAGGTAGGTTAGAACATTTAAAGATGGAAATGGATAGGTTAAAGTTAGATACGGTGGGAATTAGTGAAGTTCGATGGCAGGAGGAACAAGACTCCTAGTCAGGTGAATTCAAGGTTATCAATACAGAATCAAGTAACGGTATGCAGGAGTTGGTTTAATAATAAATTTAAAAAAATCGAGCGTGGATCAGCTACTAAGAATAGCATAGTGAATGCATTATTGTAGCCAAGATAGAAAGGAAGCCCACACGTCTCACAGTAGTACAAGTTTATATGCCAACTATCTCTGCAGATGATGAATATACTGAAGAAATTATAATGTGATACAAGAAAGTATTCAGATAGTGAAGGGAGACGAAAACGTAATAGTCATGGGGGACTGGCATTCGATAGTAGGAAAAGGAAGAAAAGGAAAAGCAGTAGGTGAATATGGACTGAAGGTAAGGAATGAAAGAGGAAGCCGCATAGTAGAATTTTGCACAGAGTATAACTTAATCATGGCTAACAGTTCGTTTAAGAATCGCGAAAGAAGACTGTGTACGTGGAAGAGACCAGGAGACACCGAAAGGTTACAGACTGAATATATAATGGTAAGACAGAGATTTAGATGACAGGTTATAAATTGTAAGACATTTACAGGGACAGATGAGGACTCTGACTACGATCTATGGTAATGAACTGTAGATTAAAACTGAAGAGACTGCAAAAAGGTGGGAATTTAAGGTGATGTAACCTGGATAAACTGAAAGAACCAAAGGTTATAGAGAGTTTCAGAGAGAGCATTAGGGAACGACTGATAAGGACGGGAGAAAGAAATACAGGAGACGAACAATGGGTAGCCTTGAGAGATGTGAAGGCAGCAGACGATCAGGTACGTAAAAAGACGAGGGCTAGTAGAAATCCTTGGGTAACAGAAGAGATATTGAATTTAATTGATGAAAGAAGGAAATATAAAAATTCAGTAATTGAAGCAGGCGAAAAGGAATAAACACGTCTCAAAAATGTGAGGGACAGGAAGTGCAAAATGGCTAAGCAAGAATGGCTAGATGACATATGTAAGGATTTAGAGGCATATATCACTAGGGGTAAGATAGATACAGGAATGTTGAAGAGACCTTTGGAGAAAAGATAAGCACTTGTGTGAATATGAAGAGCTCAGATGGAAAGGGAGTTCTAAGAAAAGAAGGGAAAGCAGAAAGATGGAAGAACTATGTAGAGGGTCTATACAAGGGCAATGTACTTGAGGGCAATATTATTGAAATGGAAGAGGACTCAAGTGAAGATGAAATGAGAGATATGATACTGCGCAAAGAATTTGAAAAAATGGTTCAAATGGCTCTGAGCACTATGGGACTCAACATCTTAGGTCATAAGTCCCCTAGAACTTAGAACTACTTAAACCTAACTAACCTAAGGACATCACACACACACCCATGCCCGAGGCAGGATTCGAACCTGCGACCGTAGCAGTCCCAAAGAATTTGACAGAGCACTGAAAGATCTGAGTCGAAACAGGGCTCCGATTGTAGACAACATTCCAACAGAACTACTGATAGCCTTGGGAGAGCCAGCCGTGAGAAAAATGCAACATCTTGTGAGCAAGATGTATGAGACAGGAAAAATACCCTTAGACTTCAAGAAGAATATGAGTTCTCCAATCCCAATGTAATAGGTATAAAAATTATCGAACTATCACCTTCATAAGTCACAGCTGCAAAATGTTAACACGAATTATTTAAAGACAAATGAAAAAACGGGTAGTAGCCGACCTTGAGGAAGATCAGTTCGGATTCCGTACAAATGTTGGAAAACGTGAGACAATACTGACACTACGACTTATCTTAGAAGACAGGTTAAGGTAGGCAAACCCACGTTTCGAACATTTGTAGACTTAGAGAACCCATTGACAATGCTGACTGGAATAATCTTTTTCAAATTCCGAAGGTGGCAGGGGTCAAATACAGGGAACGAAAGGCTATTTACAATTTGTACAGAAACGAGATGGCTATTACAAGAGTCGAGGGGCACGAAAGAGAAGCAGTGGTTGGGAAGGGAGTGAGACGGGGTTGTAGATTATCCCCAATGTTATTCAGTCTATATACTGAGCAAGCAGTAAACAAAACAAAAGAAAAATTTTGAGAAGTAATTAAAATCCATGGAGAAGAGATAAAAGCTTTGAGGTTTGTCGGTGATATTGTAATTGTGTCAGAGTGAGCAGAGGACCAGGAAGAACAGTTGAACGGAATGGACAGTGTCTCGAAAGGAGGATATAAGATGAACATCAAGAAAAGCGGAACGAGGATGGTGGAACGTAGTGTAATAAAGTCAGGTGATACTGAGGCAATTAGATTAAGAAATCAGACACTTAAAGTAGTAGATGATTTTCGCTATTTGGGTAGAAAAATAACTGATGTTGTTCGATGTAGAGAGGATAGAAAATATAGACTGGCGATGTCAAGGAAAGCTTTTCTGAAGAAGAGAAATTTGTTAACAGCGAGTATAGATTTAAGTGTCAAGAAGTCTATTCCGAAAGTATTTGTATGGAGTGTAGCCATGTTTGGAAAGTGAAACATGGACGATAAATAGTTTAGACAAGAAGAAAATATAACCAGTCTCCGGAGTGAAGACCTCTACAACAACAGCAATAGTTAGTGTTCTACGTTGACAAACTTATACGAAACTTAATGTTTGGAACGTGGCTGTATGCTCACAAAATAAAACTAAAACAATAGGAGTCCTTGGTCGCAAAAATGGAGTCTTTTGACCCATGTTTCGGCACTGCTATGAGTGCCTTCATCAGAAGTAAAACTCTCAAATTGGAATGTCAATTATAAAACTAAATATTAAGCGATAACGCTTTAGTCACAAATTTTCTTCTTAAATAATATCTACACACACATCAAAAAAAGTTATGCATCACCTTGGTTCCGGGAGCTCCCGAACCTGTACAGGAAATTGGAATAGAGATCAACATAAACATCATTTCCGCCTTTTTTATTCCTCATGAAGGCCACACATTACATGTTGTACCACCATACAGCAAGACCTTCTGAGGTGGTAGTCCAGATTTGCTGTACACACCGGAACCTCTGATACCCAGTAGAACGACCTCTTGCATTAATGCATGCCTGTATTCGTCTTGCCATACTATCCACAAGTTCATCAAGGCACTGTTGGTCCATTTGCCCACTTCTCAACGGCAATTCGGCGTAGATCCCTCAGAGTGTTTGGTGGGTCACGTCGTCCACAAACAGCCATTTTCAATCTATCCCAGGCATGTTCGTTAGGGTTCATGTCTGGAGAACATGCTAGCCACTCTAGTCGAGCGATGTCGTTATCCTGAAGGAATTCATTCACAAGGTATGGACGATGGGGCCGCGAATGGTCCATGAAGACGAATGCCTCGCCAATATGCTGCCGATATGGTTGCACTATCGGTCGGAGGATGGCATTCACGTATCGTACAGCCTTTATGGCGCCTTCCATGACCACCAGCAGCGTATGTCGGCTGCACATAATGCCACCCAAAAACAGCAGGGAACCTCCACCTTGCTGCACGCGCTGGACAGTGTGTCTAAGGCGTTCAGCCTCACCGGGTTGCCTCCAAACACGTTTCCGACGATTGTCTGGTTGAAGCCATATGCGACGCTCATCGGTGAAGTGAACGTGATGCTAAACCTGAGCGGTCCATGCGGCATGTTGTTCGGCCCGTCTGCACCACGCTGCATGGTGTCGTGGTTGCAAAGATGGATACAGCCATGGACGTCGGGAGTCAAGTTGCGCATCATGCAGCCTATTGCGCACAGTTTGAGTCGTAACACGGCGTCCTGTGGCTGCACGAAAAACATTATTCAACATGGTGGCGTTGCTTTCTGGGTGGCTCCATGCCATAATCCGTAGGTAACGGTCATCCACTGCAGTAGTAGCCTTGGGCGGCCTGAGCGAGGCATGTCATCGACAGTTCCTGTGTATCTCCTCCATGTCCGAACAACATCGCTTTGGTTCACTCCGAGACGCCTGGACACTTTCTTGTTTAGAGCCCTTTCTGGCACAAAGTAACAATGCGGACGCCATCGAACCACGGTACTGCCCGTCTCGGCATGGTTGAACTAGAGACAACACGAGGCGTGTACCACCTTCCTGGTAGAATGCCTAGAACTGATCGGCTGTCGGATCCCGTCCGTCTAATACGGGCAAGTCATGCATGGTTGTTCACACTTTGGGCAGGTTTAGTGAACAGTGAAAGGGACTGTGTCTGTGATACAATATCCACAGTCAACGTTTATCTTCAGGAGTTCAGGGAACTAGGGTGATACAAAATTTTTTCATGTGTATAGAAGGTCACTATGGGCTGCTCACACGCGTCGAGCTGCGGTAGCATCAGAATCTGAGTTTGGTACCGTAGCTCGACGCGTGTGAGGTGCCCATAGTAGCTTGTCTTTTATACATTCTGTTAAAAAAATAAAATATTAGAACATAAAAAAAATATTTTGTGTCTGAAGCTTTATCGCTTGATATTTAATTTTATATGTGAGATGTCAGTTTGAGAGTTTCACTTCTGATGAAGCAGTGCCGAAACGTAGGTGATAAGACTCTTCTTTTGCGACCGAGGGCTGCTATTGCTTTAATTTTATTTTTTATACGAAACTAATTTGCTGCTGTTAGGCTTTTATAGAAAACATCAGTATTAATATCATATCAGCTGTCTTTATAATTTAGAAACTAATGTGTTACCGTATGTTTATTTCTAGATTTTATAATGATTTTGTCGTTCTGAATCCTCTGGGAAGGCAAGGAGAAACTCCATTTTCTCGCATTTCAGGTACTTACCACTACAGAAGCTGTACGCAGTAGGTAGCTTTTCTGTGTAAATGTGCTACCAGTATGCTGCTAAGGTATATTTCCGTTCTTAAATTCATTGTCTGGAGTTCTGGTTCAGACAGTGTGCTATGTATGAAACTTTTCAGTGTTCGCTTTGATTTCATAGCTCCGCTTCTCCCAGTCTGACACTTGTAAACTAGCAACTTATCACTCACAATCGCATTTCACAGTCGGTGAAATAAGTCTGCTTGATTAGAAATCCATTTTCTCTCACAACATCCAAAGTGACCAGTGTGATTTTATATTTGATTTTCGTAGAAAAGCTTTTACTCATGAACTGTATTTACAAACTGCGAATACGGCTCCTCAATAGTTAAACAAGTTAATGAAAAAGTAAGAAAATTTATGCAAGACGAGCACTCGAGCCCGAATTTCCCGCTAATTGTGAGCAGTCGCCTCAACCACTTCGCCTGTTTCAGCGCACTTACAAGACTCGCCTTAATCTCCGTATGTCGTTGTGTCTGCTTCCACCACAGCTCGCGCAGTTATGTGATTCTCGCACATGGAGAGTGCTCAGATAGCCGAACTTATTAAAGCGACCGCTCACGACAAGCAGGAAATCCGGGTTCAAGTCCCAGTTATGCGGAAATTTCCATTTGTTTCCTAAAATGTATAGCTCTTGTGGCACAGTATTTGCAGTTTGTGAATACATTTCACGATCTTGAAAGTCTTTTTGGGTTTACTGCCGGATCCTAAAATCAACTCGATTCGATATTTCGGCCATCCAACTGGTCGCCAACTTCAAGAGAATGCTGCCTCTGCTGATGAGTCCCGCTAAGAACTGACGCCAGGCTCCAGATCGCCTCCTATACAGGGTGGTCCATTGATAGTGACCGGGCCAAATATCTCACGAAATAAGTGTCAAACGAAAAAATCTAAAAAGAACGAACCGTGTCTAGCTTGAAGGGGGAAGCCAGATGGCGCTATGGTTGGCCCGCCAGATGGCGCCGCCATAGGTCAAACGGATATCAACCGGGGTTTTTTTAAAATAGGAACCACCATTTTTATTACATATTCGTGTAGTACGTAAAGAAATATGAATGTTTTAGTTGAACCACTTATTTCGCTTTGTAATAGATGGCGCTGTAATAGTCACAAACATATGGCTCACAGTTTTAGACACTGGACTCGGATTCGGGAGGACGACGGTTCAATCCCGTCTCCGGCCATCCTGATTTCGGTTTTCCGTGATTTCCCTAAATCGCTTCAGGCAAATGCCGGGATGGTTCCTTTGAAAGGGCACGGCCGATTTCCTTCCCCATCCTTTCCTCACCCGAGCTTGCACTCCGTCTCTAATGACCTCGTTGTCGACGGGACGTTAAGCACTAATCTCCTCCTCCTCCTCCTCCTCAATTTTAGACGAACGGTTGGTAACAGGTAGGTTTTTTAAATTAAAATACAGAACGTAGGTACGTTTGAACATTTTATTTCGGTTGTTCCAATGTGATACATGTACCTTTGTGAACTTATCATTTCAGAGAGCGCATGCTGTTACATCGTGATTACCGGTAAATACCACATTAATGCAATAAATGCTCAAAATGAAGTCCGTCAACGTCGATGCATTTGGGAATACGTTCAACGACATTCCTCTCAACAGCGAGTAATTCGCCTTCCGTAATGTTCGCACATGCATTGACACTGCGCTGACGCCTGTTGTCAGGCGTTGTCGGTGGATCACGATAGCAAATATCCTTCAACTTTCCCCACAGAAAGAAATCCGGGGACGTCAGATCCGGTAAATGTGCGAGCCATGGTGTGGTGTTTCTACGAGCAATCGACCTGTCATGAAATATGCTATTCAATACCGCTTCAACCGCACGCGTCCTGTGAGCCGGACATCCATAATGTTGGAAGTACATCGCCATACCGTCATGCAGTGAAACCTCTTGTAGTAACATCGGTAGAACATACGTAGGAAATCAGCATACATTGCACCGTTTAGACTGACATCGATAAAATGGGGGCCAATTATCCTTCCTCCCATAATGCGGCACCATACATTAACCCGCCAAGGTCGCTGATGTTCCACATGTCGCAGCCATCGTGGAGTTTACGTTGCCCAATAGTGCATATTACGCCGGTTTACGTTACCGCTGTTGGTGAATGATGCTTCGTCGGTAAATAGAACGCGTGCAAAAAATCTGCCATCGTCCCGTAATTTCTCTTATCCCCAGTGGCAGAACTGTACACGACGTTCAAAGTCGTCGCCATGCAATTACTGGTGCATGGAAATATGGTACGGGTGCAATCGATGTTGATGTAGCATTCTCAGCAGCGACGTTTTTGAGATTCCCGATTCTCGCGCAATTTGTCTGCTCCTGATGTGCGGAGTGGCCGCGACAGCAACTAAAACACCTACTTGGGTATCATCATTTGTTGCAGGTCGTGGTTGACGTTTCACATGTGGCTGAACACTCCCTGTTTCCTTAAATAACGTAGCTATCCAGCGAACGTTCCAGACACTTGGATGATGTGCAGGATACCGAGCAGCATACACAGCACACGCTCGTCGGGCATTTTGATCACAATAGCCATACATCAACACGATATCGACCTTTTCCGCAATTGGTAAACGGTCCATTTTAACACGGGTAATGTATAACGAAGCAAATGCCGTCCGCACTGGCGGAATGTTACGTGATACCACGTATTTATACGTTTGTGACTATTACAGCTCCATCTATCACAAAGCGAAAAAAGTGATCCAACTAAAACATTCACTTTTCTTTACGTACTTCACGAATATGTAATAAAAAAATGGGGGTTCCTATTTAAAAGAAAGACAGTTGATATCCGTTCGACCTGTGGCAGCGCCATCTAGCTGGCAAGCCATAGCGCCATCTGATTTTCCCCTTCAAGCTAGACGAGTTTCGATCTTTGTAATTTTTTCGTTTGATGCTTATTTCGTGAGATATTTGGCCCGCTCACTATCAACGGACCACCCTGTATAGCCCATCGTACCGTACACGGCGCATGCGCCGCCCAACACGGTTGCTGACCTCCAAGACTGGGCAGGTGGTCCCGCACTTAGTAGAACACTGAGGGTAACGATATATCTCACTCAGGGATGATATTCGAATACTCGGAGTGGCCGAACCGAAGAACGTTTTGTTCTGATGCAGGGTAGAACAGGATTCCACGTCCTGCTAACAGGAAAACTATTGTCTCTGTTAATTAAATTATCCGCCAACCTAATTTCAACTGCGTCTTTGTAGACACTGTTCCAAAAACCGCAAGTGTTGGCAACGATCACAGTTTCGTCAAAATTCATACCGTGTACCTCATTTAAGCAGTGTTCAGCTACTGCCGATTTTTCCAGCTGTTGTAGCCTCGTATGACGGCGATGCTCCTCAGACCTGTCATGAACTGTGCGAATCGAATGACCGATGTAAGCCTTCCCACATCGACACGGAATTTTGTACACACCGGATTTCCTAAGCCCCAAATCATCTTTCACAGAACCGAGTAGTGCCCTAACCTTAGAAGGTGGACGGAACACACTCTTAATGTTAAAATTCTTTATGACTTTGGTACACAGAGCACATGCCATTTCTGACGAGGACAGCTTAACTCAAGAACTTGCACATTTGATGGTCGTTGTTAAGGAAAATGGATACTCAGAAAAGCAGATTCGTAGGGCTATGGAGTTCGGACCATCATTGGAGGTGCATGAATAGAAACATAGATCGGTGGGCTTTATCCCTTATGCTGGGGGCATATCGTTTAAGACAGGAAGAATTTAAAGGAATTTTAACAGTAAGAGTTACGTTCTACTAAGGGCGCCGCCACCTGCCCTGTCTTGGGATGGGCGGCGCATACGCCGCGCTGTGTACGGTACGGTGGGCTATATAGGACGTCAATTTGCAGCCCGGCATCGGTTCTCAGCGGCACCCATCAGCAGAGGCAGCATTCTCCTGAAGATGGCGACCAGTTGGATCGCCGAAATATCGAATCGAGTTGATTTTAGGATCCGGCAGCAAACCCGAAGAGACTTTCAAGACTTATTACACCGGGAAATCCTTCGAAGTTACATTTGACGATGTAATAAATTTGATTTATTTTAGCAAAGATTGAATTTACTGCAAAATCTCTCGACTTTGTTGTCATCTCATTGACATTAGGGATCAATGGGCCCACATTGATGTAACTGCCACTCGCTTCTCCTTCATGACGAACTCCCTTTTCATCAGAAACCCATCAACGACTTTCACTTAAACTTTATCAGTAGGCTGTGTGCCCAGTATGAGACCCATCGTTCTTCTCAGTTACTTTATGTCTTTCCACCAGAGACTATGCAAGCGTCCGATAGGCCCACCTCTACAGCAAAAAATCCAACCCGTATGAATACAACATACCCAAATGGACAGTCCCGCACATACTAAATCCAATTAGCATTGTAAGTGGTGTAGTTGACTGCAAAAATGCTTCCCTAAGGAGCTTGCTAGTTTATAATTGTGTTATCGTTCTTCCTGGTTGTTTTCGGAGAAACTTTACACAAGGTATCGCGTAGAATATTTTGAAAGGTGCAATAAATGACGCATTTGGAAACCATAATTTGTTGTGGCAAGCACACTACATTTAGCATTGTTTGGTTGTTTTCTGTGAAGCCTTTACATTTTGTATGGGTTGCATGCGTATCCGGAATTACGAGTGCTTGATTTTCGGACGAAGGCTTTGCATAGTTCAAGAAGTGATCAGACTATTTCATGGAAATATCAAAATTGACAGGGAAATAGAGTTCCTGGGAATCAAGTTCTTGAAGTTCACCTTCCATTTTGTTTCCGAGAAGCACTACGAAAGGAGGAATAAGCGTTCCTCATACAGCAATGGATATGGCGACTGTAGTAAGCCATCCTTTTTCTGCTGATGTAACAGCACCAGCTTTGCTTCTTCCCTTACACGAAAAGAAACCTATGTATCTCGACCGTTTCTGTAAGCAGTGTGAAAGTATTTTTCCTGCACATCTTCGAGAACGTTATAAACTGCTCATTAACTTTATTAAAGCCATGTAGTATTATCACTGAAGTGGAATCTCGTTTTCTCAGGCTCATGTTTGAATGTCTCTTCCTACAATGTGTTCCCTAATCTTGCCTGCTATATCTTTATTATTTAATTGGTCTGATAGATTATTTTGCTTAGAAATCTGAAATGGCTTGCAGCGTAAATCAGTTACTGATAATCCACAACTTCATCGTTCCATATCAGAAATATCGTTAACTAATTCTTCCCTTTGATCTCGATAGGACACAAATCTGAAATTCCATAGAATCATCTTGCGTTCAGAAGTACCACCGCTTTTTTCAGAAATGTTTTAAGTGTGTTTCTTGAGACAGTGAATAGTTTCATTGCTGTGGCAAACGGCATCTTCCCTTTTCTTACAGCATGCAATACCGTTTGCATAGCCTGGGAAATTGTTATAGTGATGTTCTTAAGTAATTAGCAGTATCTTCATGGACAACTGTAGTAAGAGGATGTAGCTGTTCATCAAGTTGTCAATACCTTAATGTTTTAGAATATTTTTTTATTTATTTTATGAATTACTATTATCTCACTAACAATTGAGTACTCTTGGAACAAATAAAATGCACTATGGTGTCCAGTAGTGCATAGTGGCAAAGTTGCTGGACAGCATTATGCTAAATGTCTTCTAAATACGAAATTACGTAACCCAGAGAGTTCAAAAACACATAGTTTAGAAGGCTAATATATAGCGTTTTACCAAAGTCGTAGCCTTTAATTGACAAATGAGTTTGTCGTTTACCCTATATCAGATTATAGATAACGTTATCTATTTCACTGCAGACGGTCGCCCGCAGCTATCGCCATTAAATTCGCTGACAATATCAAAGTCATCTCTGAACTGTTCTACGTGTTGGCCACTAGGATCCAGCACCATCTTAGAAAATAAAAGTAAGTGGACGATTTACTCGCCTTGGCCATGACAGTCGTTGTTGCTAGCTCACCATCCACATCACAATCGTTAGTTAAGTTCCACGTCAATTTTCTATCCCATGTTATCGAAACAGAAACCCTTTAGTGTATACCAAAAAATGTCCTAATGAGAATGTTACATATTAGTTCATCTTCAGTGAAAGAACTAAAACGGTACCAAAGTACATTAATAATAATAGTAATAATAATAATAATAATAATAGTAAGGAGAAGAAGAATTAGAAGATAGAAAGAGTGTGTCTTACATTAAGGTGATCCACAGCTAGTAATTTTCTTAGTGCTGTAAACAAACAGAAACGAACAACATAACAATAAATGTTATTATAACTCAGTATCAGATAGTCTGTCATTCTGTGGTTGCCAGTTTAAAGCTTGAACTTAAGATTACTTTATTCTTCACAGGAAAATATGCCTGTGACATGAACTAGGGCATGCAAAGAAATATTCTATTCCAAAATAATTATTAGTCACGAAGTTCATATCCTTTTTACTATTTATGCATTATCCTTAACCAAGTTTGTATGGATAAATAGTTGATACATTAGACTCGCATGTGGCCATCATTTAGTGAATTCTAGGTAACATTTGGAGGTCACAGCTTCTATCTCCCATGTACATGTCGCTAGTTGAATTCAGCAGTCTTCTGTAGCCTGACATACTGGTGGATCATGTCTTGGGTGAAACTATGTGCAGTAAGAGCCCAATATTAATAGTCACGAACATTATGTTTCTTTACCTGTTGTCACAAAACTCGTGTAGAGAAACTCAAAAAGTTTTGTTGAAGTTCATGGTGAAGACCTTCTGCTGTCTTATTTCGTACATTACCACTGGCTTCGGTCATAGACCATTTTCAAACTTTAAAAGCCTGAAATGACAGCTGAAGGTTTTCACTATGAATTTCAACGATTATTTAGTAGCTGATTTTCCACACCTATATGAGTACATAAAAAACTTTTGTATTGCTGCAGCTGCACTTGAAATTTCTGCTACGAGAGCGCAACAGTGAGGGGTTAGGCAAGATGGCGGCAGGCGCCAAGAAAGGGTATGTTGTGTGCTTCAAATACATTCAAATCGATGTGCCGTAATGGTGCAGCGGACCTTCAGAATAGAGTTCAACGAAGATCCTACAACTACCAACTCCATTCGGCGATGGTATACGCAAGTTCAAAGCTTCAGGATACCTCCGGAAGGAAAAATCAACCATTCGGCATGTAGTGAGTGAAGAAACAGTTGACCACATGCGGGCAACTTTCCCACGTAGTCCACAGAAATCGACGAACAGTGCAAGCAGAGAGCTGAACATAATCACAACCGACCGTCTCGAAGCTCTTAAGGAAAAGACTGAAACTGATGCCTTACTGCTTTCAATTGCTGGAAAACGCTTTGAACTGTCGATACACTTGCAATAGCTGATGGAAAAGGATGCGTTTTGTGGGAAACTCATCTTCAGCGAAGAAACAACATGTTTTGTGAATGGTACGGTGAACAGGCAGAGTGTGCAGATTTTTGGGGGCAGAGAATTCCCACGCTATCGTGGAGTAAATTCGAAATTTATCAGAAGTTAATGTGTTCTATACAGTCTCAAAGTTTAAAGTTGGTGGTTCCTTTTTCTTCTGTGAAAAGACCGTTGTAGGACATGTGTATCTTTACATGCTAGAAAACTGGAGACCGGCCATGTAGCGTCATCTATCAACAGGATGTGGCGTCATGTATCAACAGGATGCTATTCCACCCGATTTCCATCATGATGTTCGTGAAGTTTCAAACTGGAAGGTGACAAATCTATGGATCAAACGTGGTGTGATTGATGATCAGCAATTTACGTCATTGCCTCCATGCTCTACCAACGTAACCCTATGCTATTTCTTTATGTGGGGTTATGTGAAACATTGTCTTCTATGTTTGTGTATGTGAACCGAACTTGCGTCAAAAGTAATTGCAGAAGTTACGCCAACAACAATATTTTATTACTTGTAAACTGCAGTTTCTATTTTGTAACGATATAAAATACACAGTAAAGTAACACAGAACGATATACGGTTATAAGTACGTGCAACACAAACAAACAAAAGGACACAGAAAAATCATCCTCTCCCAATTTCCCAATTTATATTTCGCTCCCTACCGATGCCGCCAATAACCCTGCCATTTACTACGCCATTTATGTACTGTACCAAAACTATTGAAACTTGGTTTTCGTAGAATGCAAGTATACTTCAAACAAATAGCTCCTGACTGCAATTCTGTCACATCTGCACGACGCCACATATAATTTTACTGATTCGATATACTCCACAGGAGCAAACACGCCACTCCACTGCCATTACTTACAGAGGTAGGACAAAAATATAAAAAGACCGTGAGAAATGCATGCTTGAAGAGAAATGTGGATCTTGAAATAGGACAGTCTTGGTAGCAACCAAGACTATGTTGTTTCAAGATATTGATAACCAGTTAGTGTATCAGGCACCCAGCATGGAATGGAATCAATAAATGCAGACGCTAACCAAGTCTGCAGATTCCATTGTTGTATTTCACCGAGAACGATACCAGTGCAATACCCTCAATACGTTGCAACTGTCAGTCGTGGTCACAACAGCCTTCTGTGTAGCTGTGAGTGCATTATTTCTGAGCTAAATGAATTAGAAAATGGGGGAATTGTTTACGCGGGTAGGGGGGGGGGGGAATGGGGGGAGCGTCTTTAACCAAGGTAGCCAAAGTGCCTCTTATTGAAGATATATACTACATAGAGGGAAAACGGAGGAACATCATCCGCTAAGTCACAACGTGAACGGAAGTGTGTGATCGCGTGAAGGGGTTGTTGTTGAAGGGGTTGTGACGAAAAATTAGAGGACGACAGCTGTGATATTAACTGGATTGCAGAATGTCAGTAACAAAACAAGGCGAAGGGAGCTCCAGAAGCAGTGAACTGCAAGGTGACCTGGAATTCTACGAAAACTCGTGAGGCAAATGCTCGTAATAGAAAAATATGGTACCGAAGCCATAAAACGGAGCAATGGAAAAATATTCGCGTGTCTGTTCCCAACTGCTGGCCGAGTTTAAGTCCCAGAGTGAAATACGGCGTGTGTTCGGTGACGATTTGAGCAGCCATATCTTGGTATTCCACGGGCACCGTGTTTGCTATGCAACTGGGCATTACTGCCAAGGATTACGTGACAATTTTCGCTTATCGGGTGCACCACATGGTACAATTACTATTAAAAACAGTCTTGATCACAATTTATTTTATAAGGTGACCGGTTTCGACCACTGCTGTGGTCATCTTCAGACCATTGAGTGGAAACCCCTTTCTGTTGGAGAATCACAATTTGTGATTCTCCAACAGAAAGGGGTTTCCACTCAATGGACTGAAGATGACCACAGCAGTGGTCGAAACCGGTCACCTTATAAAATAAATTGTGATCAAGACTGTTTTTAATAGTAATTATTTACAATTTTATTGATCACTGCTGTTCCCATAATGCATTCAAAAGTAATACATGGTACAATGTTTGTTCCACCATAGTGAAGCTCTGTTCCAAGACGACAGGACACTTCTTGACACAGCTCACACAATCCAGTACTGTTTTTGTGAGCACTCGCAGGAACTTTCACATCTCCCCTGGCCACCGCAGTCATCAAGTTTCCATATGTTTTAGCCTTTCTTGTATATTTGGTGAGAGGGGCGCATGACCGGTAAGTACCTCCACAATCGCTACTTGTACTTGCCACTGTTTTGCAGGAAGAATGGCATAAGGCTCTCTTAACAACTGCACATAACATATATTTACGCAATCCAAGAGGACTGGAAGCTATTTCCTAAACGTATTAGGTACGGTAATGTGTTGTGTTCGTGGTTTTTCCATATATTTGCTCGCCTTTGAATGTCAGCGGAGAAGGGTAATATGGCCGCCGGGGACATTCTGCATCTTCAGCGCTCCAAGGCGACCAGTTGAAACGTAATTTGTGCTGTTTAGTATTAATGTTAATTAAGACTTTGTTAATAACAATACGAATCTCCTGTTGCTGAAGTAATACTGTTGCCTTTGCAATGAGAATAATGCATAGTGATATCCACTGACCAAACTTCATACCCCTGTACTAAACGGCGGTTTCGTTCAAC
The DNA here is from genome assembly GCF_021461385.2 of Schistocerca piceifrons. NCBI lineage: Eukaryota > Metazoa > Arthropoda > Insecta > Orthoptera > Acrididae > Schistocerca > Schistocerca piceifrons. The sequence continues at coordinate 674,566,353 of NC_060140.1, read as the reverse complement.
AAGAAGTGGAAAGGCTACCTCAGTCAGACTTTAGCCAGCAGGTACCTACAACTTGATAGGTCTAATATTAATGCCCGTGTTGTCATATCTCACGAAATTTTTTCCACAAATGAAACACCTCCAACTATCATCCAATTACGTTTTAGGTATTGAGGCTACCACAGTAAGAAAACGTAGCATACCTCCACAAAACTGTTCATGCATATTTTATCTAACTCTTTCTCAGTAGACTAAAACAAGAAAGACAACAATATTAATATAACACGACATAAAACCGAGTCTACTAAATATAGTCGATATGAATTGTATCTGGCAGGACTATTAACAGACCTGTATGTAACTGCAGTATCAATGGAGTTTTCAAGAAAATTACACTGTCTTACAAAATTCTGCCATATGTCAGTCTATTCGTTAATTATACAGTGTCCAAAGGCAGAAAATGCATGCAAGGAATCAGTTAATTTACTTAATTAAGAAACGTCTCATCAGAAGATTGCATCAATTGTTTGAACATTGATACTATGTATATACTAGTGTTTCATATTACGAAGTAGTGAAGTTAAACTTATTTACTATGCTCAACTCAAAAAAAAAATTCAGCTACGAAGTAAAAAAATTGTTTCAGCTGAATGAGGATATTTTAATTAATTTTTAAAATCTGAAAATTGTTGTAATACTCAAGAGCGTCTGAGATGTTAATGCTGGCACCAGAAAAGTGATGGTGCTGCAAAGAAGCACGTTAATGCTGCGCATGTGTTCGTAGCTGTGATCTTATAGTACAGAGATCGCTGGTTGGGAGCCAACTCTCTGATGCTGCAATACTAATGTCTGCGACTTGCCCTCGACCTTTCTCATTGTTATATTACGGTTAATGACACTTGAAATTTTTGTTTCATTCTTCCAGATTGTAAGGACATTAATTTCGTTCTTCTGGTCACGCCTTAGATTTCTTTAGCCACAGCGAATATCGGGATGGAAATTTTAAATCAGGGATGGAGGCGAGACAGTAACTATCTATACACTATGTATACACGCCGCCTACTAGTTTACTTTCCGGGGAAGTGCACGTTTACTCAGTCTTTCTACACAAACAAAATCTAAGAATTTAGTTTCTAATGTCACACTGTTGCAAACATGCTCGTAATAGTTTATCGTTCACGTCTGCCGTTCTCCTGTGCCAAGGTCCAAAGCTCACAATTTGTAGTCGAACACAGTTCAATTCAGCTATATTAAATTCAAAACGTTCACTTGGCCCCTATACTATATGGTTTTCTCACACCCACACAGAACAAATCCGTAGTGTACATGACACATGTTGGTCCTCTTTAAGAGTCTGTCAGTTTCTTAATGACTTTGCACAATGAATCACATTTCCAGTCTTGAAATCGACTCGTTCAGCAAAACACGTCTCAACTTCTATGTTTCATTTGTTTCAGAACAGTTGCTATTCAATTAAGCCTTGACTTTAAATATCCGCACAGCCGGATGACAGTTTCTGAAATTAGTGAGCACCGCTTAATACTCGCTCCCACACGTCAGCACAGCTACTATCTTCACAAAGTAATCTATCGCTTTATAAAATTCGTACAGATATTGTAACTGCGCCTAACAGGGTCACCACATTACACTACATACAGAGTAGATCTCTTTAATCATACAATCATAACTGAAATTTACACCCATACAGACTGTAGGCAGAATAAAACTTTTACAGATTTTGACCATTTTCATATGAACTTAGAAAATATCATATATACGAGAGTTGCCCAGTAAGTAAATTACGATCGGTCGCGAAATGGAAATCAGTGTAAACCAGAAACGTTTTATTTGCAACAGTTAGGTACACCTTCCACCTACTTCTCTAGGTAGTCGCCGCTCCAACTTCGACTTTTGCCGTAGTGTTGTATCAACTTTCCAATATCCTCGTCATAGAAAACAGCCGCCTGTGCTTTCGGCCAGGTCTGCAGCTCGTTTTCTGTGGAAAAATTTTGTCTTCATAGCCAGCGGTTCTTGTGAGCAGAGATGAGACTCAGGGGGAGCCAATTACGAACTGTACTGTGGGAGATCAAACACTTCTCATCGGAAACGCTGCAGTAGCGTCTTCATTGGCCCTGCAGTGTGCGGCAGAGAATTGGCATGTAGAAGGAACTGCTCGACAGTGGGCTGCATGATGCAGGCGGAATCTCTAACCAGGCCCTCATGCTAGGCGGGAGACACTGTTCCCTACGCATCTTTACGTGCTCACTGATCACTCAAAACTGAAAAGAGCAACGCGACACATTTGACGGGCATACTAGAGACACTGCGTAACACATCTGTGCAAAACTTTAGCGGGTTTTCCCAGAGGTTTCCATTTCGCGACCGATCGGAACTTACTTTCTGGACAACCCTCGTAGTAAAATGAGAAAACGAAACAATAAATATGAAGACAACGAACATGAGCGTAAAACGCCCTCCGATGTATAGTGTACATTTTTCAACGGATTTATCTCAGAAAATATATTTGTGCTAAAAAGAAAAAGAGATCTTTGTTCGCCGTACAAATTCCACTATATTCCAAGAATACTGCTTCGTGATATAATAACCGAGGTCTCCTTTTCAACACACCGGAAAATTTTCTTCTTGTTCTACATTTTATGCCAAAAGCTTTGCCTACTGAAAAAGTACAGCTCAATAAAATGTGATGTTTATAAATTAGTTAGCCGCCAGGGGCAGCCGCGCGGTCGTGGGCGGCCTGTCACGGTTCGCTCCCCCCGCCCCCCGCCGGAGGTTAGAGTCCTCCCTCGGGCATGGATATGTGTGTTGCCCTTAGCATAAGTTAGTTAAGTTAGGTTAAGTAGTATAACAGTCATTTTGGAGTCGTATAGAGTGGTATAGAGCGTGCGCGGTTTTCTTTATGGTTTCATAAATCCAATTCCGCTACTATCATTCAGAGACAACTCGGGACTAAATATTGCAGGCCACCACCTCAAAAACAAACTGTCATTAATTGGTACAATCATTTCACCGAAACTATCTGTGGACGCCGGTCAGGATCGGCTAATAGGAATAGCAGGAAATTGATTACATATGGGATATTTGTCGTGTTGCAAAAGTTAGCCACATTGGAACTTTGTACACAAAACTTGAAGATAAACAGCACTCAGTGTTTTCCAGACATTTCTTTAAGTTATTTATCTTCTTCACAATTAAAGGTTAGTTTTGTGTAACTAGTTTATAGACACCCTGAACTCAGTCAATCACCCATGTGCTTACATCGGAGCAGTCTGGCAAGCATTGTAAATAATCACGGCATTTCGTACTAAAGCTAGTTACGTTCCTTTAACATGGATGCGCCATACCTCTTGCTCCATTTTCGAGCTACCGAGAGATTACTCGGTCTCTCGCTGGTGAAAAATGCAACTCTGACCTTTCATTTTCCTGCACAGACTACCTATTTTATTGAGTCTTCAACTGAAACATTGGAGGTTTTCTTGTAAGACTAACAGACTTTTTCCGCCTAATGTTTGGAAGAACTCCGCAATCAGGGGTAAAACTTTTGTCAGTTAAAACACAACCGGTTTCGCTGTCTAAAGCCGCAACATCAGGTTCAACCTACGCGGTACAAAGCAAAGCACAGTGTCACCATATTTTGTGGATATTAAAATTAATAAATGAACGTCTTAATATACTCACAACGTTAAAGGATCATTGACATACCCATCGCTCTTTGTTAAAATTTACTATTCAGTGAATATCGTCAATGATATGGCGAGTGAAAGGTATTCAAGATGTGCTCCATTCTTTAAAATTTGCCTCCAACAAAAAAAAAAGGAAAATATTTTATAGTGAACGGACACTAACGGTTTTTAAAAGGGGGCCGAATTGGCGATAAGAGAATTTCGCTACTAAAATGACAGGGCAGCTCGGTGCAGGGCAAGGCGAAACCGGCCCGCATGAACGACAGAGGCAGACTATCCAACCATGTGGACAGCGTGACGTGTGACGTCATCTACTCATGACTAGCAGCTCTGCGTCGCTACCTTTACAAGCGAGAATAATAAGGACCTTTACCACACACTACCATCTAATCATTCAAACAATCCAAACTGGTCAGAATGCTATGGTACTTTAATTCTAATTGAGTATTCAACGCGAACTGTGTGTTTTCGATTTTATATCCAATATTTTCTTCTTCCTATAATATATTCAAAATATGGCTCTTTCCTTTTATATGAATTATTTTTACATTTTCTGAAGGGCTTGTGATGCTATGTACCTTTGCGCGTAAGTGTGCTTTTAATGCACGTACTGGATGATTTAAGTTAAGGTGTTCCTGAAACCTTATTCGAAATGACGTACCAGTTTTTCCTACATAGTTCTTAGAGAAACCATTGGGTGTAATGCAGTATACACCCGCTTCGTTATACAGGGTGAGTCACTAACTACTACCACCCAGAATAGCTCTGAAACTATGACAGGAGCTGAAAAGTTTGTGGGACAAAAGTTGCATGGGACAACGGGGAATATGTCGTTGGTTTTTTGTTGCTAGGTGCGGTCTAGGGGTAGCGTCTTTGATTCATAATCAAAACGGCTTCGGTCCCGGGTTCGATCCCCGCCACTGCCTAAATCTTGATAAATAATCAGCATTGTCGGCCGAAGACTTCCGGCATAAGAAGTCAGCCTCATTCTGCCAACGGCCTTGTCAAAGAGGGCGGAGGAGCGGATAGAGGTTCAGGCCACTCTCTTGTCCTAGGGATGGGAAATTGCCCCTAAAGGCGGAAGAATCAGCAATGATCAACGACATGAGGATGCAGAAGGCAACGGAAACCACTGCATTAAAGACACGTAACGTATATGCACAGGACATGTGGCCTGTAATTGAAGAAGTGTCATGATGATCTCTCCATTGGCATAAGATTCCGGAATAGTCCCCCATTCGGATCTCCGGGAGGGGACTGCCAAGGGGGAGGTTACCATGAGAAAAAGATTGAATAATCTACGAAAGGATAACGTTCTACGAGTCGGGGCGTGGAATGTCAGAAGCTTGAACGTGGTAGGGTAACTAGAAAATCTGAAAAGGGAAATTCAAAGGCTCAATCTAGATATAGTAGGGGTCAGTGAAGTGAAGTGGAAGGAAGACAAGGATTTCTTGTCAGATGAACATCGGGTAATATCAACAGCAGCGGAAAATGGTATAACAAGTGTAGGATTCGTTATGAATAGGAAGGTAGGGCAGAGGGTGTGTTACTGTGAACAGTTCAGTGACTGGGTTGTTCTAATCAGAATCGACAGCAGACCAACACCGACAACGATAGTTCGATATACATGCCGACGTCGCAAGCTGAAGATGAACAGATAGAGAAAGTGTATGAGGACATTGAAAGGGTAATGCAGTATGTAAAGGGGGACGAAAATCTAATAGTCATGGGCGACTGGAATGCAGTTGTAGGGGAAGGAGTAGAAGAACAGGAGAATATGGGCTTGGGACAAGGAATGAAAGAGGAGAAAGACTAATTGAGTTCTGTAACAGGTTTCAGCTAGTAATAGCGAATACCCTGTTCAAGAATCACAAGAGGAGGAGGTTCACTTGGAAATGGCCGGGAGATACGGGAAGATTTCAATTAGATTACATCATGGTCAGACAGAGATTCCGAAATCAGATACTGGATTGTAAGGCGTACCCAGGAGCAGATATACACTCAGATCACAATATAGTAGTGATGAAGAGTAGCCTGAAGTTCAAGACATTAGTCAGGAAGAATCAATACGCAAAGAAGTGGGATACGGAAGTACTGTCTTGTGACAGCCAGAGCGAGAGCACCAGCAGCAGCGAGTACTGTTTGTATAAAGCGTATATTTTGCATTTTGTTTACGACCTTCCTCTAAGGAAGGGATTCTATTTGTGTTTATCTGCTCTGCATAGTAACTAACAGTTCTTGATAAAACTTTACGTAGTTTTCGTGTTAGATTTCTTAGTGTTTTCTTGATCGTTTAGAACAGAAAGCGCCCTAAAACCGTCTTTTGTTTGTTTCGCGGCCGTTAGCCACTAGTCACTTGAATCAGCAGTTGTCTTGTGACAGCCAGAGCGAGAGCACCAGCAGCAGCGAGTACTGTTTGTATAAAGCGTTTATTTTGCATTTTGTTTACGACCTTCCACTAAGGAAGGGATTCTATTTGTGTTTATCTGCTCTGCATAGTAACTAACAGTTCTTGATAAAACTTTACGTAGTTTTCGTGTTAGATTTCTTAGTGTTTTCTTGATCGTTCAGAACAGAAAGCGCCCTAAAAACGTCTTTTGTTTGTTTCGCGGCCGTTAGCCACTAGTCACTTGAATCAGCAGTTGTCTTGTGACAGCCAGAGCGAGAGCACCAGCAGCAGCGAGTACTGTTTGTATAAAGCGTTTTGTACTTATTTGCTGCGCTTAGCTTTTAAATAGTTTTTCTGTGAAAACCTAGCGTAGTTTTCGCGTCTCGTATTTCAGTGAGTGTTTCTTGATTATCAGAGTAGCTCATCAGAAGATTATCTTGGGAATTTGTCACCGTATAGAGTAGGGTAAACATAGTCATGTGTAGGGACTGTGGTTGTTGTGAGCGGACGCAAGGAGAATTGGCCACTCTTCGGGGGCAGGTGGAGGCTTTGTCTGTTAGGCTCATCGAGCTCGAGGCGCAGGCGTCGGTTCGTAGTGGCGTTGGGGCAACTGTGGTGAGACCTATGCCTACTTCGGTGGCCTTGGAATCACATGGAACCCCTGATGTCGCTGCGTCTTCCGGCAGTGAGCATCTTACCGGTCAGCCATCACTCCAGGGTGAATGGCGGACAGTGGTGGGCTCGCGCGTGCCTGGCCGAAAGGCGAAGGTGGGATCTGGCCGCGTGGCAGCTGCCTTACCCCTTTCCAACAGGTACGGGGTGCTTCCTAGTGGTGATGACATCGTTTCCGAGCCACCACAGGATGCCTCGCCTGTTGGGCCAGTGGCCGATTCTCCGGCAAGGTCCCGACAGTCACAGAGGGCGGGCCTATTAGTTATAGGGAGCTCCAACGTTAGGCGGGTTATGGAGCCCCTCAGGAAAACAGCGGGTAGGTCGGGGAAGAATGCCAGTGTGCACTCGGTGTGCTTGCCGGGGGGTCTCGTCCGTAATGTGGAGGAGGCCCTTCCGGCAGCTATTGAACGCACTGGGTGTGACCGGCTGCAGATAGTAGCACATGTCGGAACGAATGACGCCTGCCGCTTGGGTTCTGAGGCCATCCTTGGTTCCTTCCGGCGGCTGGCTGATTTGGTGAAGACAACCAGCATCACACGCGGAGTGCAAGCTGAGCTTAGTATCTGCAGCATAGTGCCCAGAGTCGATCGCGGTCCTCTGGTTTGGAGCCGTGTGGAGGGTCTAAACCAGAGGCTCAGACGACTCTGCGACTATAATGGTTGCAAATTCATCGACCTCCGTTATTGGGTGGAGAACTGTAGGGCCCCCCTAGACAGGTCAGGCGTGCACTACACACCGGAAGCAGCTACTAGGGTAGCAGAGTACGTGTGGCGTGCACACGGGGGTTTTTTAGGTTAGAGGGACCCCCCCTTGGGCGAAACGATAAAATACCTGACGGCTTACCAGAGAGGACATTATCATCGTTGATAAAGAACGTTCGTCCTCAGAGACCAAAAACAGGAAAAGTTAACGTAATATTGGTAAACTGCAGGAGTATCCAGGGCAAGGTTCCTGAATTAGTATCTCTTATTGAAGGAAATAGTGCGCATATAGTATTAGGAACGGAAAGTTGGTTAAAACCGGAAGTGAACAGTAACGAAATCCTAGACACAGAATGGAATATATACCGCAAGGATAGGATAAACGCCAATGGTGGAGGAGTATTTATAGCAGTAAAGAATTCAATAATATCCAGTGAAGTTATTAGCGAATGCGAATGTGAAATAATCTGGGTTAAGTTAAGTATCAAAGGTGGGTCAGATATGATAGTCGGATGCTTCTATAGACCACCTGCATCAGCAACCGTAGTAGTTGAGCGCCTCAGAGAGAACCTGCAGAACGTCGTGAAGAAGTTTCGTGATCATACTATTGTAATAGGGGGAGACTTCAATCTACCAGGTATAGAATGGGATAGTCACACAATCAGAACTGGAGCCAGGGACAGAGACTCTTGTGACATTATCCTGACTGCCTTGTCCGAGAATTACTTCGAGCAGATAGTTAGAGAACCAACTCGTGAAGCTAACGTTTTAGACCTCATAGCAACAAATAGACCGGAACTTTTCGACTCCGTGAATGTAGAAGAGGGTATCAGTGATCATAAGTCAGTGGTTGCATCAATGACTACAAGTGTAATAAGAAATGCCAAGAAAGGAAGGAAAATATATTTGCTTAACAAGATGATAGGGCACAAATCGCAGAATATCTGAGTGACCACCATCAAACGTTCATTTCTGAGGAAGAGGATGTGGAACAAAAATGGAAAAAATTCAGAAACATCGTCCAGTACGCATTAGATAAGTTCGTACCGACTAAGGTCCAAAGCGAGGGGAAAGATCCACCGTGGTATAACAATCATGTACGAAAGGTACTACGGAAACAAAGAAAGCTTCATCATAGGTTTAAGAGTAGTCGAATCATAGCTGATAAGGAAAAGCTGAACGAAGCGAAAAAGAGCGTAAAGAGAGCAATGAGAGAAGCATTCAACGAATTCGAACATAAAACATTGGCAAACAATCTAAACAAGAACCCTAAAAAGTTTTGGTCATATGTAAAATCGGTAAGCGGATCTAAATCCCCTATTCAGTCACTCGTTGACCACGATGGCACCGAAACAGAGGACGACCGAAGAAAGGCAGAAATACTGAATTCAGTGTCCCGAAACTGTTTCACTGCGGAAAATCGTAACACGGTCCCTGACTTCAGCCGTCGCACGGACGCCAAAATGGAAAATATTGAAATAAACGATATCGGAATTGAAAAACAACTGCTATCACTTAGTAGCGGAAAAGCATCCGGACCAGACGAGATACCCTTAAGATTCTACAGTGATTATGCTAAAGAACTTGCCCCCTTTCTATCAGCAATTTATCGTAGATCGCTGGAAGAACGTAAAGTACCTAGCGACTGGAAGAAAGCGCAGGTCGTTCCCATTTTCAAGAAGGGTCATAAATCAGATGCGAATAATTATAGGCCTATTTCGCTTACGTCAATCTGTTGTAGAATAATGGAACATGTTTTGTGTTCTCGTATTATGACGTTCTTAGATAATACAAATCTCCTTCATCATAACCAACATGGATTCCGCAAACAGAGATCATGTGAAACTCAGCTCGCCCTATTTGCCCAAGAAATTCACAGTGCCGTAGACACTGGCGAGCAGATTGATGCCGTATTCCTGGACTTCAGGAAGGCATTTGATACGGTTCCGCACTTACGTTTAGTGAAAAAAAATACGAGCTTACGGAATATCGGACCAGGTTTGTGATTGGATTCAGGATTTCCTAGAAGAAAGAACACAACATGTCATTCTTAACGGTTCAAAATCTGCAGATGTAGAGGTAATTTCGGGAGTACCGCAGGGTAGCGTGATAGGACCTTTATTGTTTACAATATACATAAATGACTTAGTTGACAACATCGGTAGCTCCGTGAGGCTATTTGCAGATGACACGGTTGTCTACAAGAAAGTAGCAACATCAGAAGACTCGTACGTACTCCAGGAGGACCTGCAGAGGATTAATGCATGGTGCGACAGCTGGCAGCTTTCCCTAAACGTAGATAAATGTAATATAATGCGCATACATAGGGGCAGAAATCCATTCCAGTACGATTATGCCATAGGTGGTAAATCATTGGAAGCGGTAACGACCGTAAAATACTTAGGAGTTACTATCCGGAGCGATCTGAAGTGGAATGATCACATAAAACAAATAGTGGGAAAAGCAGGCGCCAGGTTGAGATTCATAGGAAGAATTCTAAGAAAATGTGCCTCATCGACGAAAGAAGTAGCTTACAAATCGCTTGTTCGTCCGATTCTTGAGTATTGCTCATCAGTATGGGACCCTTACCAGGTTGGATTAATAGAAGAGATAGACATGATCCAGCGAAAAGAAGCGCGATTCGTCATGGGGACATTTAGTCAGCGCGAGAGCGTTATGGAGATGCTGAACAAGCTCCAGTGGCGGACACTTCAAGAAAGGCGTTACGCAATACGGAGAGGTTTATTATCGAAATTACGAGAGAGCACATTCCGGGAAGAGATGGGCAACATATTACTACCGCCCACATATATCTCGCGTAATGATCACAACGAAAAGATCCGAGAAATTAGAGCAAATACGGAGACTTACAAGCAGTCGTTCTTCCTACGCACAATTCGTGAATGGAACAGGAAAGGGGGGATCAGATAGTGGTACAATAAGTACCCTCCGCCACACACCGTAAGGTGGCTCGCGGAGTATAGATGTAGATGTAGATGTACGGAATGACGAGATACCTTTGAAGTTCTCTAACGCTATAGATACAGCAATAAGGAATAGCGCAGTAGGCAGTACAGTTGAAGAGGAATGGACATCTCTAAAAAGGGCCATCACAGAAGTTGGGAAGGAAAACATAGGTACAAAGAAGGTAGCTGCGAAGAAACCATGGGTAACAGAAGAAATACTTCAGTTGATTGATGAAAGAAGGAAGTACAAACATGTTGCGGGAAAATCAGGGATACAGAAATACAAGTCGCTGAGGAATGAAATAAATAGGAAGTGCAGGGAAGCTAAGAGGAAATGGCTGCAGGAAAAATGTGAAGACATCGAAAATATATGATTGCCGGAAGGACAGACTCAGCATACAGGAAAGTCAAAACAACCTTTGGTGACATTAAAAGCAACGGTGGTAACGTTAAGAGTGCAACGGGAATTCCATTGTTAAATGCAGAGGAGAGAGCAGATAGGTGGAAAGAATACATTGAAAGCCTCTATGAGGGTGAAGATTTGTCTGATGTGATAGAAGAAGAAACAGGAGTCGATTTAGAGGAGATAAGGAATCCAGTATTAGAATCGGAATTTAAAAGAGCTTTGGAGAACTTACGGTCAAATATGGCAGAAGGGATAGATAACATTCCATCAGAATTTCTAAAATCATTGGGGGAAGTGGCAACAAAACGACTATTCACGTTGGTGTGTAGAATATATGAGTCCGGCGATATACCATCTGACTTTCGGAAAAGCATCATCCATACAATTCCGAAGACGGTAAGAGCTGACAAGTGCGAGAATTATCGCACAATCAGCTTAACAGCTCACGCATCGAAGCTGCTTACGAGAATAATATACAGGAGAATGGAAAAGATAATTGAGAATGCACTAGGTGACGATCAGTGTGGCTTTAGGAAAAGTAAAGGGACGAGAGAGGCAATTTTGACGTTACGGCTAATAATGGAAGCAAGGCTAAAGAAAAATCAAGACACTTTCATAGGATTTGTCGACCTGGAAAAAGCGTTCGACAATATAAAATGGTGCAAGCTGTTCGAGATTCTGAAAAAAGTAAGGGTAAGCTATAGGGAGAGACGGGTCATATACAATATGTACAACAACCAAGAGGGAATAATAAGAGTGGACGATCAAGAACGAAGTGCTCGTATTAAGAAGGGTGTAAGACAAGGCTGTAGCCTTTCGCCCCTACTCTTCGATCTGTACATCGAGGAAGCAATGACGGAAATAAAAGAAAGGTTCGGGAGTGGAATTAAAATACAAGGTGAAAGAATATTAATGATACGATTCGTTGATGACATTGCCATCCTGAGTGAAAGTGAAGAAGAAGTAAATGATCTGCTGAACGGAATGAACAGTCTAATGAGTACACAGTATGGTTTGAGAGAAAATCGGAGAAAGACGAAGGTATTGAGAGGTGGTAGAAATGAGAACAGCGAGAAACTTAACATCAGGATTGATGGTCACGAAGTCTATGAAGTTAAGGAATTCTGCTACCTAGGCAGTAAAATAACCAATGACAGGACGGAGCAAGGAGGACATCAAAAGCAGACTCGCTATGGCAAAAAAAGGCATTTCTGGACAGGAGAAGTCTACTAATATCAAATACCGGCCTTAATTTGAGGAAGAAATTTCTGAGGATGTACAGTCTTAGACATGAAAACTGACTGCGAGCCGGCCGCCACAGAGACTAAGTCCGAGTCGTTCACTTAAGGTGGCCAATAAAACTGACCCCCCTGACAACTCTAAGTCCGGCCATCTGCACAATCTGGTAACACTGTAAGATGCGGACGTGTTAGGAGGAAGTGTTGTCTACTTCCTAGATGATAGATGATCTGGATGGAATGAGCCAATGGTCTTGCGGTAATGGTCGTGCATTCTACACTTAGAGACGCACGATCGCGTCCAACCACTTTTTTTTCTTTCTTTTTACCGCATTTCGGTTCAAAGTTATGGGTCTGATTGAACATCGAAGACAATTGGCTTAACATTATACCCACCCGCAATAACAAGTATTCCTCAAACAATTCCGCAGGACAGCTCGTGGCTCCGTCGCGATCATAACAGCTTACGTTCGGGCGTTTCCTCGCGCTGCAGCGGCTACCGGCCACCGGCCAGACGCCACCCGCCGCCTGAAATCCGGCGCCGCCCATGTGAAGGCGGCGCGACGCTGTCAGTGTATGTATCAATGCCATTTTCGAATTTGAAGTTCTAGTTATCATCTTGCAGTTAAGCATTCGATTTTGCATACTTGAAAATCATGAACTACAGTTAAGCATTGTAAAATTGAGTCGCAAGTGGAAAGAGGTGTAACATCTGCAACACAACATTTACTTTGGTATAACAGAGGGGTGAATGTAGAGGAGGCAGCTAGAAAGATCTCAACTGTGTTTGGAGCGAGTGCTTTTGGGAAAAATACGCCAGAAAAAGATGTTCTTGTTTCAACAAAGATCGTTCTGGCATGAATAATTTTCCACATTAAGGAAGTCTCGACTGCTGATATACGTGACACATTACCATTTTTCCATCATGCGAAATTTGCATTTAACAGGCAAGGTTCAGAAGTCTGGTGTAGAAGTACTGCATGCTCTAATTTGAAACAACAAAAATCAACGGAGTGACTATTATTGAACGTCATCAGGTCGCTCATTGAGCATTCCTATGCAGTACTGTTACCGGCGACGTGTTATGATGCCTTTATCATTAACTTCCTAAGAAGAAATGAAAGGCTGAGCCCCACCAAATGACGTAGACTAGAGCAAAGAGTAGTGTGAACATAATACTTTACATCTGATAGCTCCAAAAGTGTGTTTTGGACTACGAATTCTGCCCCAAGGGGTGTGTGCAACACAGCTGGAATTTGTTGTCAACAACTGAGACACCATTCGATCGCAGAGTAAGAAAGTCGAGCAACAAAACTACATCACCTGTGCTACTGCATGATAACTCACTCTGTTGATTTGAGAACGAAAACTATCCAGCAGATTGATAGGAAAGTCGTCCCTCAGACACTTGTATTGATAGGGAAGTCCTCTCTAAAGCACTTGTCCCTCTCGTCATATATCCGTAAAATATTACCTTTCCCGCTCTTGATCGATCAACCGTCAAGGCAGTTCATTTATAGACGAAAATACTCTTAAAACTATCATGGTTTAATGACATCGTTAAAACAAGTAGGTTTCTACGGGCGTAGAATTTGTGAACAACTGTAGCATTGTCAGATTGTTTTACATATCGTGAAAGAAAATTCAGCTGCTGATTAATTTCTCTTTGATGATTCCTGTTGCGATTAGTAAACTAATGGAAAATGCAATTAAAATATTCACTGTACTAATACAAATCAAATTCATCTTACTACAGAAACATCACGACGGCAGTCTATCTTAATAAAGCATTAAGTGTCAGTAACACGATTGATCCTATTTTAACACGAATTAGTAGGATATTACCGACTTTTGACTTCGAAAAGATCTGTATTTACTTCACTTCCTGTATCATTCGCAAGTATTATGAAAATGTGGCATTTCGTAGATAAAATTATGTATTCACAACAACACAAAAGTGTCGGCAGAAAACAAAAGTGGCGTTATAAAATTGGCAGTACCGTAAGGTTTTCGCTCTGACACTATGGGTTATTGTAAGTAGCAAGACGAATTTTGCTCGAGCGTTATCTTACGATTCCCTTATTGAGTTTGTATCTGCCGGCTTGTAGCTCAGCTACGAAAGAATTAAAAATCTATCTTTCAGCGAGTCTCGAAACGCGAACGAATGCAGCTTGCACCTGGTAGCCAAGCACGTTACCTGTGAACTGGTTTTTTCCTAAAGTGGGAAGACATCCTTTTGTGGTTGAATTGTTGGCAAATGTCAGTCAGACGTGTGCCGTTGGTCTAAGCGTTTCGGTATGTTGAATTTGTACCAATGATTTTTCTACAGGGTTTTTCTGTTCCAAATAGAGAGTTGAAGTGTCCCATTACTATTTTCACGTCATCTTGGTGAATTTTGCTCACAGTATTTTCGAGTATGTTCCAGAATTTTTCGACAATTTTGGTTTTTTCTTATTTTCGGTGTTGGTGGGGGCATATGCATTCATGAGTGTATATTTTTCACTGGGGCTCTGAATGAGTGTAGTCGTAAGTCGATTGTTGATGGGTGTGATTTCTTTGACAGAGTTGATGATACATCTGTGTTCGAGTAAAGCAATGCCGAAGATTGGTACGCCTTTCGCTACCTTTTGTTGTATTTTGCTCTTGAAGATGCAATGGTTTCCGTAATGCATGGTTTCACTGTCAGTTAGTCGTGGTTCGAGAAGAGCAAGGATGAGAATTTTTGGTTGGTCGATTTCTGTTGTGAGATTATTTAGTTTTCGTGCTTGGATCAATGTATCGATGTTTAGTTATATGTGTGAAATCTTATGGGACTTAAATGCTAAGGTCGTCAGTCCCTAAGCTTACACATTACTTAACCTAAATTATCCTAAGGACAAACACACACACACACACACACATACACACACACCCATGCCCGAGGGAGGACACGAACCTCCACTGGGACCAACCGAACAGTCCATGACTGCTGTGCCTCAGACCGCTCGGCTAATCCTGTGCGGCGTGTAGCTTTCAAACGCATGTTTTCTGCTTGTAGGAAAATTTACAAGAGATCTTCAATATTCTCTGCCGTGCTAACCTGGACTTTCCATAATCCGATATTCCATCTGCCGCCTGTCGACAGCCGGGTTGTGTACCACCTGAGGTAAAGTTGACTTTGCTTGCACAGTTCATGTTTGCTTGTGTTTCATTGGTTTGGCCTGGGTGATTCCAGGATCAGACAGGACCAGAGGGTGTTGAAGCCTTTGGAAGCAAATATTTTCAGCCGAGCTCATTGAGCTAACAGACGGTGACCAGAGTAGCGGTAGTTTTCTCGCGGACGTGTCTGGAGTTTGAGTTTAACGGTTTGAGTACCCGTTCAGGATTGTGTTAGTAATTGGTTCACCCCAAGTATTTGATTTCCTCGGTACCACCCATATGGGGGAGGGTTTCCCCTTTCAGCCCCACGGGATTTTTATTATTATTATTATTTCTTTACTTTCTCAGACGTTAAGTCTGGTTAAAAATGGAAAGTGAGGCGGACCTTGATCAAGCGTGACTTCCTTTTAACTGTACGGTATATGTTACACTGTATTTAGGAACTTTCGGGTTATTGAACACGTATCAATAATTACGGATTTCTGTAGTTGTATATATACGTTTGGATGTAGCTGTATTGCGTGATGTACTGATGGATATTGTGTGGTATGATTCCTGTAGTTGATAGTATAATTGGTATAATGTCAACTTTATCCTGATGCCACATGTCGTTGACTTCCTCAGCCAGTTGGATGTATTTTTCAATTCTTTCTCCTGTTTTCTTCTGTATATTTGTTGTATTGGGTATGGATATTTCGATTAGTTGTGTTAATTTCTTCTTTTTATTGGTGAGTATAATGTCAGGTTTGTTATGTGGTGTTGTTTTATCTGTTATAATGGTTCTGTTCCAGAATAATTTGTATTCATCATTATCCAGTACATTTTGTGGTGCATACTTGTATGTGGGAACGTGTTGTTTTATTAGTTTATGTTTTATGGCTAGTTGTTGATGTATTATTTTTGCTATATTGTCATGTCTTCTGGGGTATTCTGTATTTGCTAGTATTGTACATCCACCTGTGATGTGATCTACTGTTTCTATTTGTTGTTTGCAAAGTCTGCATTTATCTGTTGTGGTATTGGGATCTTTAATAATATGCTTGCTGTAATATCTGGTGTTTATTGTTTGATCCTGTATTGCAGTCATGAATCCTTCCGTCTCACTGTATATATTGCCTTTTCTTAGCCATGTGTTGGATGCGTCTTGATCGATTTGTGGCTGTGTTAGATGATACGGGTGCTTGCCATCTAGTGTTTTCTTTTTCCAATTTACTTTCTTCGTATCTGTTGATGTTATGTGATCTAAAGGGTTGTAGAAGTGGTTATGAAATTGCAGTGGTGTAGCCGATGTATTTATATGAGTGATTGCTTTGTGTATTTTGCCAGTTTCTGCTCGTTCTATAAAGAATTTTCTTAAATTGTCTACCTGTCCATAATGTAGGTTTTTTATGTCGATGAATCCCCTTCCTCCATCCTTTCTGATTGATGTGAATCTTTCTGTTGCTGAACGTATGTGCTGTATTCTATATTTGTGGCATTGTGATCGTGTAAGTGTATTGAGTGCTTCTAGGTCTGTGTTACTCCATTTCACTACTCCAAATGAGTAGGTCAATATTGGTATAGCATAAGTAATTATAGCTTTTGTCTTGTTTCTTGCTGTCAATTCTGTTTTCAGTATTTTTGTTAGTCTTTGTCTATATTTTTCTTTTAGTTCTTCTTTAATATTTGTATTATCTATTCCTATTTTTTGTCTGTATCCTAGATATTTATAGGCATCTCTTTTTTCCATCGCTTCTATGGAGTCGCTGTGGTTATCCAATACGTAGTCTTCTTGTTTAGTGTGTTTTCCCTTGACTATGCTATTTTTCTTACATTTGTCTGTTCCAAAAGCCATATTTATATCATTGTTGAATACTTCTGTTATCTTTAGTAATTGGTTGAGTTGTTGATTGGTTGCTGCCAGTAGTTTTAGATCATCCATGTATAGCAAATGTGTGAGTTTGTGTGGATATGTTCCAGTAATATTACATCCATAATTTGTATTATTTAGCATGTTCAGAGCAAGACAGAACCAGAAAGGACTTAATGAGTCTCCTTGGTACATTCCACGCTTAATCTGTATTGGCTGTGATATGATATTATCTGAATTTGTTTGGATATTGAGTGTGGTTTTCCTGTTTTTCATCACTATGTTTAGGAACTGTATCAATTTAGGATCTACTTTGTGTATTCCCAATATATGTAGTAACCATGAATGGGGTACACTATCAAAAGCTTTTTGGCAATCGATGTATGCGTAGTGTAGCGACCTTTGTTTAGTTTTAGCTTGATATGTCACCTCTGTATCTATTATCAGTTGCTCTTTACATCCTCGTGCTCCTTTGCAGCAGTCTTTTTGTTCTTCATTTATAATTTTGTTCTGTGTTGTATGTGTCATTAATTTCTGTGTAATGACTGAAGTTAACGTTTTGTAGATTGTTGGTAGGCATGTTATGGGGCGATATTTAGCTGGGTTTGCTGTGTCTGCTTGATCTTTAGGTTTCAGATAGGTTATCCCATGTGTAAGTGTATCAGGGAATGTGTATGGGTCTGCAATGTAACTGTTAAATAATTTAGTTAGATGTGAATGTGTTTAGGTGAACTTCTTTAGCCAGACATTTGCTATTTTATCATTTCCAGGGGCTTTCCAATTGTGTGTAGATTTAATTGCTCAGGTGACTTCATGTTGCAAAATTATGACTTCAGGCATTTGTGGTATCATCTTGTATGAGTCTGTTTCTGCTTGTATCCACCGTGCATGTCTGTTATGTTGTACCGGGTTTGACCATATGTTGCTCCAGAAGTGTTCCATGTCTGTTATGTTTGGTGGATTGTCTATTTTAACGTGTGTGTGTTATCTATTGTCTGGTAAAATTTCTTTTGGTTTGTGTTGAATGTTTAGTTTTGTTTACTTCTATTTTCACTTTCTTTGTATCTTCTAAGTCGTTTGGCCAATGCTTGTAATTTCTGCTTCTTTTCATCTAATTGCTCTATTGCTTCTTGTTGTGAGATTTTACCTAACCTTTTTTTTTGTTTTTTGTCTGATATTTCCTTTCTTATAAATTGCATTAGCTGTCCGATGTCTTTTCTCAGTTTTTCTATTCTGATCTGCAGCCTGTGTTGCCATGCTGGTTTTGTGGGTTTCTTCTGTGTGTTGGTTGGTTCTGATCTCTGCCTAGTGTGTATATTTAGTGTACTGAGTGCTCCTACATAAACCAGTAGTTGTAACTCTTCCATAGTTGTATTTTCATTTATTTCGTTGTGTATGATTGTGTTGATAGTTGTTATTGTTATTTCGACTTGTGGGTTATTTGGTGGTCTATGCAAGAATTGTCTAATGTCTGTATTTTTGTCTTTGTATTCTATATATGTCAACCGAAATTTTTCTTCTATATCTAAGATGTGCGTCACTTCATGTTCTATTTATGCTTGTTCTGGTGGCTGTCTTAAGATGTCGTTTTCCTCTGATTGTTTAATTGACGCGTTTTGTTCTTTGTTTGTTTTCTCTGGGACGTTTGAGTCCATTACTATATTTTCTTCTTCTTCTAATTGCACATTATTTTGTTCCAGTATTTGTTGTACTTGTTGTTTGATGTTTTCTAATTCTGACTGGGGTATCCTGTTATTTTTGATTATTACACGGATCTGACCAGCTAGTCGTTGTTCTGTTAAAAATTTTCATTTTGGGTATCTGGTATTAAATGTTGTGTATACTTGTGATCTGTATCCAGTTGTGTTGGTTCCTAGGTTTGTTGCTTGGTAATAACAGAACATGAGGTGTCGATTAACTTCATCTGACCATCTCATCCTCTGTCTTTGTTTTCCTTCTAGTGTGGTTGCAGGAAGCGTATCCTGCAAAACACTTCTATTTGGATTTAATCATTTTCCAGTTGGCTAGCAGTGTCGTTACCATTGTGGGCGGGCATAGGGTTCAAGCGTCGTCCCCGACCATAACGGCGCTTGTCCGAGGCTTCTTTAGTTCTGTCTGAACCAAGTAATCACACTAAAAGGGGGGTTAGCCCTATTAGTGGTTTGTTCTTTTCATCGCCTTTTACGACTGGCAGATCATACCGGAGGCTATTATTTTCCCGGGCCTCCGAAGGATTTATTATTATTATTATTATTATTGTGATTATGTCATCAGCAAATCCGATATGGTGCATCTTCCCACCACTGAAACAGATGTGCATTGTTCGATTCAGTATTTCCATCACATAAATATGGGTTATAATTGCGTTACATTGCTGCTAGTAGACATATTTCTTACTTTTTCTTAGGCAGTTGCTACCTGTTACTCCATCATAGGAATTTATGTGCGCAGCATTGTTGCAATACAGACGTTCAAATTATCCGATTTCTGTAATTTTATTTCGATACCAGATCGTTCTAATCGGATTCAGCAAGTCAGGCTTAATGTGGACATACGAATTCGACTCTCATCATTTGATAGACTGGGTGAACCACATTCTTAATCGGACGGTTGAATCTAGATCACTTATTTATGACAGGGCCTGAATTCTTAAACACTGTGGAAAATAATAATACAATGTGCTTATTACTAATACGTTATTTAAATATAAATATATGAACGAACGAGATAACAGTTTATTTACAGGAGCAGAGCCCCATCCATCACAGCAGAGCAGTGCGAGATTGGGTTCAGGGCCAAGAGAGGATAAAGCTGTGGTCGTTCGTTCCACGATCATCGAACATCAACCAGAGAGAGGATGTGTGGGCAAAGGTAACAAGGTCATTGCCATGTAAACCTACAAATGCAAGCGACCTTTGGACGAATATAGAAAACGTATGGTGGGAAGTAAACCATCACGCTACACTGTCGACGACTTAATGAAATCAATGCCCCTACGCCTTCGAGAAATCTTACGTAATGATCGTGGGTGGGTTGGCTACTAAAAGTATACTCGTTCTCCACAAAACCCATGTGGACAATTATCTGATAGTCGGTCAAGCTTTGCTTTGTCGCAGCTCTTTAGATACAAGTCCATTTACTTTCAGTCTCCTTACAATTCTTGCAATGCAAGGTAATTGAAAAATCTCATCCACTCGACGCCAACTGAGGAATTGACTGGTGCATGTGTTGTTCAACACACAGTAGTTGTCACCCTCACTGGAATCAATGACTGTGTGTATGAATTTTCGTGTTCACGCACAATCTGAATCAATATTATCAACGCTAGAGAGACAACCGACAATAAATATTGCATCAAACATGACTGTAAAGTATTTTGATGTGATGGGAAGTTACAAATTGAATTTTTACCCAACCCACGACCTGCATATTACGTTAAGTAAGATGTATAAACCCCATAGTATCGTTAGCAGAGACAGTGCGCTCTTGATGTCGAGGCTCGCGACATGTGCAGTGATTGCCAGTGCTCAATACCGCCGCGATTTGTTTATGTTGGCTGAGCGTGGACACTGCAGCAGATGCTTCGCCATAAACAGAGGCTCTGACTGCAGTGAGTGGATATAACTGCCTGCGTGTTCTTACAGTAACGGTTCTAGTGTTGGTTTGTGCTGGTGTAAGTCTTATACAGCTCCAATCGCCATAGTACTTTCGGACGTAGTCTAGGCTGGCATGCTACATTAACAGGAGCGTTCCTATCCCCAGGATCTAACGAGAGGAACAGAAGTTTCTTGATGCCTGTCTTAGTGGCATGTATTAGTTTAAATGCACGTCTTCAATTCCAAGTCCTCCGTTTTGCCTCTGCAAAGTTGCCGTGTGGAAGGATACTTTGAAGATATTTTGTTTCCACACATACCAAGAGGCTACAGCTAATATTTTATGTGCAGTGACCTGCAGTATCGGTAAGACTGCTGCGACATCATATATTTTGCTAAGTAAGTTTGTATTTATAAAGTTAACTTTCTGCAGTCGGTCTAACAATCGCATGTCATGGTCCTTCAACAAGGTTCCGATGGCATTAAGTTTCCGCTCCCAGTTGTTCGTGGCCATACGCTTGGGATTCGCCCTTAACCTCAAGCCGACTTGGAGTCTCTCTTCAGTTACATCTAACCAGTGCGCACCTGTTGCACTATTGTACGAACCGAGATGCAGGTTCATTTGGCTACAAGAATGCGTATGTTGCTCCAGCATGACGGGGCTCCTGCACATTCTAGTCGTCAGGTGACACATTATCCAAACCTAATATTTCCCGGAAGGTGGATCATTAGATATGGGCACTTTTCTTAGCCTTCAAGGTCCTCGGACCTTATCTCTTTGGATTTTTGCCTGCGGGGATGGTTAAAGGCGAAGTCTACAAATAAAAAGTAAACCCAAGAGCCGATTTGATCGGGTTATGAATAGTGCAGCCCTCATAAAAGAACGCATAGACGACCTCAGTAGAACTACACGTTGTGTTATCAAGAGAAGTCAAATGTGCATCGAAATTGGTTGGTGAATTTTTGCAAATCAACTTTGAATGTCCTCATTTGCCTTTGCTTTGCGTTTGTTAGCGTTACGTACTAACAGTTGTATCTCTGTACTCAGTAAAAAGTGGAGGCATTTATATGGAATTTTTTCGTCTGTACTACCACCTGCTAAAATATTTACTATTCCTCCTGAATCACCCTGTATATGGATATATGTGTGGTGTCTGTTCTTTCGGTCATGTCCGAAAGAAAATGCTTCATGGCATTCTGCAACGACCTTCGACCTAGTTGCAGGTGCTGATACAGATTTCAGAGCTGCTTGGCTGTCTGAATAAAAGTAGATGCTACGATTTTTGTAGGGTCTACTCTAATTTTCCTCCGTGCACATGCTGACTGAAAAAAAGTGTAATGCTGTGGCCATCTTCCGTATAGAGATTCTAGGCAGTACACCAGACCTGGTACTTTCATCTGTTTTCGACCTGTCAGTAACCCACTATATTATGTCTCCTTCACGGTGTTGTGGTTCGTTTTTCCACTGTTCCCTGCTTCCAACTGTTACATGGCAAAGTTTATTGAAACAGCTAGAAGTTATTGTGTAGCTAGTCGGCATTTCCCCAGCCATTGCCTTACTAATTTGGGATTCCGTATAATCTAACTATATCCAGTTATTTCCAATTTTTAGCCTTTATGTCCCTGCCGCTGCCTCCATTTTAAGCCACAGGTGTAAGGCGGTCATGTCTAGCATAATATCCATTCCAAGAGTGGATGTCCTGCTAATTCCCTCTGTTTGTGAAAGCAGGCCAGTCTCTGCACTATGCCAGACTCCCTAGCAGCCACCTTCTGTTCGACTTTGTTCATATTATGTGCCAATAAATTATCATTGGTGTTTTTGCAGGGATGTATATCCAGTACGTACTGGGTTTACACCCCAGTTTACCCTACAGCAGCTTCTAGTGCTTATAAGATTATCTTTCGCAGTGGAAAATATCCTTTATGTGAGGTGTTCATAATAGTTTTCCATCCAGGGCTACCTCTAGATACACTACAACCCTCTCTAGTGTTTCATCGAGAAACATAATTTTTCAGTATGTGTGCTGGACATGCTTCCCCATAAATAATACTGTTGTGTCTAGCCAAGACAGCCTAGACACAATGAGAGGAAGCCGAAAGGCACGCGCTTAAACTCACGCAGGCTGGCGTGAGGTCTGAAACAGGATACGTAAAGAATGCTATAAAGAAAAGTACGTAGCTTCTGGAATACTTAACTTTAATCCATAATTGTAGAACATCTCTCTTGATGATACATGCTTCATATAATAAATATCAATTGAATACGGCGCCTTGCTAGGTCGTAACAAAGGTAGCTGAAGGCTATGCTAACTGTCGTCTCGGCAAATGAGAGCGTATTTGTCAGTGATCCCCTTCTGGCAAAGTCGTCTGTACAACTGGGGCGAGTGCTAGTACGTCTCTCTAGACCTGTCGTGTGGTGGCGCTCGGTCTGCTATCACTGACAGTGGCGACACGCGGGTCCGTCGTATACTAACGGACCGCGGCCGATTTAAAGGCTACCACCTAGCAAGTGTGGTGTCTGGCGGTGACACCACAAATACTACACCAATTTTGGTAGGGCTCGTCTTTAATTACTTTTTCACTATGTTCAGTGCACATAGGTTTAACAGTACTAGCAAATTTTCTAAGTCTTACTGTGAATAGATCGTCTACTTATTGTTTTCAAGAGTAGTCTCCCGCATTCAGCTCATCTATGAGTTCATTCACCACTAGGTTCTTCATCTCTAACCATTTAGTCGAAGGTCGTATTACTCGACGTCCAGGAAGATACAGAGAGCATCCAGAAAGGGTAATGCTTTTTCCACCTTCCCAATAAGTTGGTGAAGTGTTACTTCACACGATTTGCTTCGCAAGTATTTTGAAAATGTGGCATTTCATAGATAAAATTATATATTCACAACAACAAAAAACATGTCGGTAGAAAACAAAAACGTGGCATTATGAATTTGGCAGTACCTCAAGGTTTTCGCTTTGACACTAAGGGTTACTAAAAGAAGGAAGACGAATTTTGCTAGAGCGTTGTCTTACGATTTTCTCACTGAATTTTTATCTGCCTGCTTGTAGCTCTGCTACAAAACAATTAAAAATCTGGCTTTCGGCGAGGCCCGAAAGGCGAACAGAGGCAACATGCACCTCACAGGCAAGCACGTTACCGCGAAGCTAGCGAATAGGCGCAGTGTCTTCCACTTACTTATTCACACAGTAAGCGCTATGGCAGGTAAACCGCTACATAAGAGGCGACAGTAGTTGTATTTCTCATGTGGAACGACTTTCGTGGACTCAAAAGGATTACTGATATCCTTATGTCACATCTAAAGCGAAAATCACTCAGTACTATTGAAATGACACGATAATATCAAGTGAATTTAGCACGATAGTTCTGTGCTATCAAGGAAGTAATTCGTCGGTCACAGAGTTGCCAAATATATTCTGCGCTGTTGCCAAGTTTCAGTTATACCGCCATGAAGGATACCAGCTGACGTGTTCTGTGAGTGACCTCGGAAGTGGCTATAGCTTCTTTTCAAAGTTGCGGGTGGCAAGGGCCGCAAGATCCTCATTATATGTCAATGAGTCTTATTCGCATATTTTGTAACTAGGTTTAGGGGCTAGAGTGCAATTACTTGTAATACATCGATGCACTGAATTGAAACTAAATGTCATAAATTAATAACTGCGGCAATTATTTGTGTTTAATTGACTTAATCGGACCGAAACCTTGAAAGCGTATTCACCAGACGCGATTCACAGTTTTGGAGCTTCTCCAGTGGTAGAGTTGGCAATGTATATTTGATGTACAATATTGTTATTGAGATCACTGTCATTGGCACATCCACCAGAAGACAGGCATGGCCTGGCTTATTGTTGTCAGCTTTCCTGATGGATATTCTGCCTTTGTTCGAAACGTGAAGACTTAGGGTGAATTCGAACATTCCATATGGCGAAAATTTGATGTTTCTGTTCTTCTAGCTCTAACATTCAAATAACAGTTACAATAAGCGGCAGAAAAGCGCCTGTGAATCAACAGTTAATAATGCAATCATAATTAGTGGAATCTGACAAATTGCATCTGTCATCTGATAATTGTGAAAAAGTACTTTTTTCATCTTCACAGCACCACAGTATGAACTCAAGGGTTTCATAGGATACCTATATTTAATTTCGTTGTGATCGTTTTCAATGACAGTACGGGAGGAGCAACACCATCTGACTTGGAACATACTTTTCCAGTGGGATTTGAATCTTTGGCTACAGTTAAAGTAGCACGTCCAGTGAGGTATCATCCAGTGAGGTATTAAGAATGTGAGCAATCACTCATTGCTATAGTATAGGCTAGGGCAGATAGAAGCAGGTTTCCGACAAAGTACACGATAAGAGACACTGTCGCTGTCACTTATTAAACAGGAATTGTTCAGAAAATTACAACTATATCTAGTGAAATGAGTAGGTTGATGCAGCTCCAGTCCGGCACTATCACTGAGTTGCCAAACATTTTCCTAATAGCACTTAAGATAAAAATGTGTATGTGTGTGCGTGTGTGTGTGTGTGTGTGTGTGTGTGTGTGTGAGTGTGTGTGTGTATGTGAATTACAAAAGTGTAATTGCTAGAACGCTCAACTACCTTAATAGCACCTCATTCTGGATTGAATACGACTCGGAAAGCGATGTTAATTTGACGTTTCCATCCATCTCATGACGTCTTACTGAATGAAGTCTGAAGTGCACGCACAGTTGTGTTGCCTGCCGCATGGATTCTGTGATGTGTTGTGGCAGCTGGCAGTCATTGCTGAATACAGACATTTGCAAATATCCCCACTGCTTTAGGGGAAATCGCCTTTGTTGCAATTTTTCCATACCGTAATTAGCACAATAACATAAGGCTTGTTCTGCTGAATAACTTGATGCCCACAAGTCCTTAAATAAGAATCTCCTAGCGGGAGTAATGCATGAAAGGAGACAGACTGTTGGACAAAAGAATGGACAGATCCCTGCTTTTTGCGTTTCCGATAGCGCCTACGATAAGAATCTGGTGTCATATTATGCTTCACAACCTTAAACTGTTTATTTTTTTACTTCATACTAAAAAGTTAGGATATGAGAAGAGGAAATGACCGATATGCTTCTCAGGAACTTTAGTTTTTCGTGTTTATTTTCTCACTTCATACTTAAACAAAATGGTTAAAATGGCTCTGAGCACTATGGGACTTAACTTCTGAGGTCATCAGTCCCCTAGAACTTAGAACTACTTAAGCCTATCTAACCTAAGGACATCACACACACCCTCGCCCGAGGCTGGATTCGAACCTGCCACCGTAGCGGTCGCGTGGTTCCAGACTGTAGCGCCTAGAACCGCTCGGCCACCCTGGCCGGCATACTAAAACAAGGGCGTTAATAAGAGAAGAGGAAATGAAATATAAGCTTCCAACACATAATATTTCTTTGTGTGCTACTACTGGATACATGAAAGCCCTGCAGTTATTTTATTTATGTTGGATAAATTTTGATATCACCTCACATTAATTTGTGAGAAGGTTCCTATTTTCTTGGGATTCAAATAGAGTCGTAATTTCATCACTGGTTAATATTCTGATGACTAATGACATGACACCCGTTGCAATTACTCCATGGCACCTGTGAGTAGAATCTCACTTTGGTTACTGTAAGAACACGCAGGCAGTTATATCCGGTCACTGCAGTCAGAGCCAAGGTGATTTCTTTCTGTTTATGGCGAAGCGCCCGGTGCAGTGTCCACGCTCAGCCAACATTAACGAATTGCGGCGGCATTGGGCACTGCTAATCGCTGCACTTGTCGCGAGCCTCGACAACAAGAGCGCACTGTCTCTGCTAACGATACTATGGAGTTTATACATCTTACTTAACGTAATATGCAGGTCGTGATTTGGGTAAAAATTCAGTTTGTAACTTCCCATCGCATTAAATTACTTTACAGTCATATTTGATGCAATATTTATTGTCTCTCTAATGGTAATAGTATTGCTACAGATTGTGCGTGAACACGAAAACACACACACACAGTCGTTGATTCCAGTGAGGGTGACAACTACTGTGTGTTGAACAACACATGCACCAGTCAATTCCTCAGTTGGCGTCGAGTGGATGAGATTTTTCAATTACCTTGCATTGCAAGAACTGTAAGAAGGAGACTCAAAGTAAATGGACTTGTATCTAAAGAGCTGCGACAAAGCAAAGCTTGACCAACGTTCAGAAAATTGTCCACATGAGTTTTGTGGAGAACGAGTATACTTTTAGTAGCCAACCCACCCACGATCATTACGTAAGATTTCTCGAAGGCGTAGGGGCATTGATTTCATTAAGTCGTCGACAGTGTAGCGTGATGGTTTACTTCCCACCATACGTTTTCTATATTCGTCCAAAGCTTTATCCTCTCTTGGCCCTGAACCCAATCTCGCACTGCTCTGCTGTGATGGATGGGGCTCTGCTCCTGTAAATAAACTGTTATCTCGTTCGTTCATATATTTATATTTAAATAACGTATTAGTAATAAGCACATTGTATTATTATTTTCCACAGTGTTTAAGAATTCAGGCCCTGTCATAAATAAGTGATCTAGATTCAACCGTCCGATTAAGAATGTGGTTCACACAGTCTATCAAATGATGAGAGTCGAATTCGTATGTCCACATTAAGCCTGACTTGCTGAATCCGATTAGAACGATCTGGTATCGAAATAAAATTACAGAAATCGGATAATTTGAACGTCTGTATTGCAACAATGCTGCGCACGTAAATTCCTATGATGGAGTAACAGGTAGCAACTGCCTAAGAAAAAGTAAGAAATATGTCTACTAGCAGCAATGTAACGTAATTATAACCCATATTTATGTGATGGAAATTCTGAATCGAACAATGCACATCTGTTTCAGTGGTGGGAAGATGCACCATATCGGATTTGCTGATGACATAATGACAATAATAATAACAACAATAATAATAATAATAATAAAAATCCCGTGGGCCCGAAAGGGGAAACCCTCCACCATATGAGTGGTACCGAGGAAGTCAAGTACTTGGGGTGAACCAAATACTAACACAATCCTGAACGGGTACTCAAACCGTTAGACTCAAACTCCAGACATGTCTGAGAGAAAACTACCGCTACTCTGGTCACCGTCTGTTAGCTCAATGAGCTCGGCTGAAAATATTTGCTTCCAAAGGCTTCAACACCCTCTGGTCCTGTCTGATCTTGGAATCACCCAGGCCAAACCAATGAAACACAAGCAAACATGAACTGTGCAAGCAAAGTCAACTTTACCTCAGGTGGTACACAACCCGGCTGTCGACAGGCGGCAGTTGGGATATCGGATTATGGGGAGTCCAGGTTAGCACTGCAGAGAATATTGAAGATCTCTTGTAAATTTTCCTACAAGCAGAAAACATGCGTTTGAAAACTACACGCCGCACGGGATTAGCCGAGCGGTCTGAGGCACAGCAGTCATGGACTGTTCGGCTGGTCCCGGTGGAGGTTCGTGTCCTCCCTCGGGCATGGGTGTGTGTGTGTGTGTTTGTCCTTAGGATAATTTAGGTTAAGTAATGTGTAAGCTTAGGGACTGACGACCTTAGCATTTAAGTCCCATAAGATTTCACACATATAACTAAACATCGATACATTGATCCAAGCACGAAAAGTAAATAAACTCACAACAGAATTCGACCAACCAAAAATTCTCATCCTTGCTCTTTACGAACCACGACTAACTGACAGTGAAACCATGCATTACGGAAACCATTGCATCTTTAAAAGCAAAATACAACAAAAGGTAGCGAAAGGCGTACCAATCTTCGGCATTGCTTTACTCGAACAGAGATCTATCATCAACTCTGTCAAAGAAATCACACCCATCAACAATCGACTTATGACTACACTCATTCAGAGCCCCAGTGAAAAATATACACTCATCAATGCACATGCCCCCACCAACACCGAAAATAAGAAAAAACCAAAAATGTCGAAAAATTCTGGAACACACTCGAAAATACTGTGAGAAAAATTCACCAAGATGACGTGAAAATAGTAATGGGACACTTCAACTCTCTATTTGGAACAGAAAAACCCTGTAGAAAAATCATTGGTACAAATTCAACATACCGAAACGCTTAGACCAACGGCACACGTCTGACTGACATTTGCCAACAATTCAACCACAAAAGGATGTCTTCCCACTTTAGGAAAAAACCAGTTCACAGGTAACGTGCTTGGCTACCAGGTGCAAGCTGCATTCGTTCGCCTTTCGAGACTCGCTGAAAGCCAGATTTTTAATTCTTTCGTAGCTGAGCTACAAGCAGGCAGATACAAACTCAATAAGGGAATCGTAAGATAACGCTCGAGCAAAATTCGTCTTGCTACTTACAGTAACCCATAGTGTCAGAGCGAAAACCTTACGGTACTGCCAATTTTATAACGCCACTTTTGTTTTCTGCCGACACTTTTGTGTTGTTGTGAATACATAATTTTATCTACGAAATGCCACATTTTCATAATACTTGCGAATGATACAGGAAGTGAAGTAAATACAGATCTTTTCGAAGTCAAAAGTCAGTAATATCCTACTAATTCGTGTTGAAATAGGATCAATCGTGTTACTGACACTTAATGCTTTATTAAGATAGACTGCCGTCGTGATGTTTCTGTAGTAAGATGAATTTGATTTGTATTAGTACAGTGAATATTTTAATTGCATTTTCCATTAGTTTACTAATCGCAACAGGAATCATCAAAGAGAAATTAATCAGCAGCTGAATTTTCTTTCACGATATGTAAAACAATCTGACAATGCTACAGTTGTTCACAAATTCTACGCCCGTAGAAACCTACTTGTTTTAACGATGTCATTAAACCATGATAGTTTTAAGAGTATTTTCGTCTATAAATGAACTGCCTTGACGGTTGATCGATCAAGAGCGGGAAAGGTAATATTTTACGGATATATGACGAGAGGGACAAGTGCTTTAGAGAGGACTTCCCTATCAATACAAGTGTCTGAGGGACGACTTTCCTATCAATCTGCTGGATAGTTTTCGTTCTCAAATCAACAGAGTGAGTTATCATGCAGTAGCACAAGTGATGTAGTTTTGTTGCTCGACTTTCTTACTCTGCGATCGAATGGTGTCTCAGTTGTTGACAACAAATTCCAGCTGTGTTGCACACACCCCTTGGGGCAGAATTCGTAGTCCAAAACACACTTTTGGAGCTATCAGATGTAAAGTATTATGTTCACACTACTCTTTGCTCTAGTCTACGTCATTTGGTGGGGCTCAGCCTTTCATTTCTTCTTAGGAAGTTAATGATAAAGGCATCATAACACGTCGCCGGTAACAGTACTGCATAGGAATGCTCAATGAGCGACCTGATGACGTTCAATAATAGTCACTCCGTTGATATTTGTTGTTTCAAATTAGAGCATGCAGTACTTCTACACCAGACTTCTGAACCTTGCCTGTTAAATGCAAATTTCGCATGATGGAAAAATGGTAATGTGTCACGTATATCAGCAGTCGAGACTTCCTTAATGTGGAAAATTATTCATGCCAGAACGATCTTTGTTGAAACAAGAACATCTTTTTCTGGCGTATTTTTCCCAAAAGCACTCGCTCCAAACACAGTTGAGATCTTTCTAGCTGCCTCCTCTACATTCACCCCTCTGTTATACCAAAGTAAATGTTGTGTTGCAGATGTTACACCTCTTTCCACTTGCGACTCAATTTTACAATGCTTAACTGTAGTTCATGATTTTCAAGTATGCAAAATCGAATGCTTAACTGCAAGATGATAACTAGAACTTCAAATTCGAAAATGGCATTGATACATACACTGACAGCGTCGCGCCGCCTTCACATGGGCGGCGCCGGATTTCAGGCGACGGGTGGCGTCTGGCCGGTGGCCGGTAGCCGCTGCAGCGCGAGGAACGCCCGAACGTAAGCTGTTATGATCGCGACGCAGCCACGAGCTGTCCTGCGGAATTGTTTGAGGAATACTTGTTATTGCGGGTGGGTATAATGTTAAGCGAATTGTGTTCAATGTTCAATCAGACTCATAACTTTAGACCGAAATGTGGTAAAAAACAAAAACAAAAAAAAAAACAAAGCGGTTGGCCGCGAAATGCGACTCTAAGTTTAGAATGCACGACGATTACCACAAGACCACGGGCTCATTCCATCCAGATCATCTAGGAAGTAGACAACACTTCCTCCTAACACGTCCGCATCTTACAGTGTTACCAGATTGTGCAGATGGCCGAACTTAGAGTTGTCAGGGGCGGTCAGTTTTATTGGCCACCTTAAGTGAACAACTCGGACTTAGTCTCTGTGGCGGCCGGCCGGCGGTCAGTTTTTATGTGCAAGATTGTAAATCTGGAGTACAGTATTGTATGGTAGTGAAACATGGACTGTGGGAAAACCGGAACAGAAGAGATTCGAAGCATTTGAGATGTGGTGCTATAGACGAATGTTGAAAATTAGGTGGACTGATAAGTTAAGGATTGAGGAGGTTCTACGCAGAATCGGAAATGAAAGGAATATGTGGAAAACACTGATAAGGAGAAGGGACTGGATGATAGGACATCTCCTAAGACATGAAGGAATGACTTCCATGGTACTAGAGGGAGCTGTAGAGGGCAAAAACTGTAGAGGAAGACAGAGACTGGAATACGTCAAGCTAATAATTGAGGACGTAGGTTGCAAGTGCTATTCTGAGATGAAGAGGTTAGCACAGGAAAGGAATTTGTGGCGGGCCGCATCAAACCAGTCAGTAGACTGATGACCAAAAAAAAAAAAGGGTGCGGTCACGTCAGAGATATGAAGGTCAACTTTATTTTATTAAATGGGATGCTACAATTTGATACTTATTTTCTGATAGCGGCTATCGAGACGAATCCTATGATATGTAACAATAAGTTCAGTTCTTTGAAGGTTAACGAAGGTCACAAAGGGTGGCATGAACGTCCATTTACAGAAGGTGTTCGAAATGATGACCACTGATTTCAATGCACTGCTGCAACCCTCTCATCGTGGATTGAGAGGTATTCCGTATCACATCGGCAATTATTGAAGCACATACTCAGACAGTTCTCTCTCGCATATCTTCAGGTGTAGTTGGAACGTCTTTATACACAATGTTTTTTTTACGAATCCCCACAAGAAAATATCCAGAGGCGTCAAGTCTGGCGAACGAGCCGACCACGACACATCGCCTCTGCGTCTAGCGATACGTGAATTATCTCTGCAATTCATTTCTAGCCATTAGCGAAAAATGTGCCGGGCACCCACCATGTTGACACAACATTCTGTTCTTTGTACCTAAAGCTATTTCTTCCAATAACAGACCTAATGTTTCTTGCAGGAATGTGGAGTACTTCCTACAATTAAGATTTCCTTCTATGAAATAGGGGCCTATAATTCTGTCCTCCAGAATCGCACACCATACATTCACCGACCACGGTTTTTGGTGTGCAACTTTTTGCACCCAACATGGATTTACAGTTGCCCAATAATGCATGTTATGCAAATTAACATTTCCACCGTTCGTTAATGTAGCCTCGTCAGTAAATAAAATCAAATTAATAAATGTGTCAACCTTCTGAATCTGAAGTTGAGCCCATCCGCAGAATTCAGTACGACACATACAATCCGTACGAGTTAATTCTTGGTGCAGACTAATATGGTAAGGATGATCTTTGCGGCGATGCGGAACACGAGCAACACTACTCTGGCTCGTGAGAGATTTCTTTGCGATTTGATGCGAACGAACAGAAGAGTCACGAACCACAGTGGCAAGAGTACCAATTTCTGTTTCCTCTTTAGTAACTTTCATTTGGCGGATATGTTTCCGATGCGTCAAAGATCCAGTTGTTGTCAATGTAACACACATATTTAAACGTAGGCCGTGTAGGGTGAGTACTTTGAGGATATATTTCAGCATATAAATCTCTATCTCTCAGTAAATTTCGTTGGCAATCTTCGTGTATAAGAAGTATATCGACTTGTTCTTCGAAGGAATACATCATTCACATTCGCTTGATTCGAAGATACAGGTCTTACCGTTCTTATTACTGTTGTATTGAGAAACCGTCGAATGGTGTTTACATGTCAATGTCACGTTAGATGGTTCTACATCTACATCTATACTCCGCGAGCCACCTTACGGTGTGTGGCGGAGGGTACTTATTGTACCACTATCTGATCGCCCCTTCCCTGTTCCATTCACGAATTGTGCGTGGGAAGAACGACTGCTTGTAAGTCTCCGTATTTGCTCTAATTTCTCGGATCTTTTCGTTGTGATCATTACGCGAGATATATGTGGGCGGTAATAATATGTTGCCCATCTCTTCCCGGAATGTGCTCTCTCGTAATTTCGATAATAAACCTCTCCGTATTGCGTAACGCCTTTCTTGAAGTGTCCGCCACTGGAGCTTGTTCAGCATCTCCATAACGCTCTCGCGCTGACTAAATGTCCCCATGACGAATCGCGCTGCTTTTCGCTGGATCATGTCTATCTCTTCTATTAATCCAACCTGGTAAGGGTCCCATACTGATGAGCAATACTCAAGAATCGGACGAACAAGCGTTTTGTAAGCTACTTCTTTCGTCGATGAGTCACATTTTCTTAGAATTCTTCCTATGAATCTCAACCTGGCGCCTGCTTTTCCCACTATTTGTTTTATGTGATCATTCCACTTCAGATCGCTCCGGATAGTAACTCCTAAGTATTTTACGGTCGTTACCGCTTCCAATGATTTACCACCTATGGCATAATCGTACTGGAATGGATTTCTGCCCCTATGTATGCGCATTATATTACATTTATCTACGTTTAGGGAAAGCTGCCAGCTGTCGCACCATGCATTAATCCTCTGCAGGTCCTCCTGGAGTACGTACGAGTCTTCTGATGTTGCTACTTTCTTGTAGACAACCGTGTCATCTGCAAATAGCCTCACGGAGCTACCGATGTTGTCAACTAAGTCATTTATGTATATTGTAAACAATAAAGGTCCTATCACGCTACCCTGCGGTACTCCCGAAATTACCTCTACATCTGCAGATTTTGAACCGTTAAGAATGACATGTTGTGTTCTTTCTTCTAGGAAATCCTGAATCCAATCACAAACCTGGTCCGATATTCCATAAGCTCATATTTTTTTCACTAAACGTAAGTGCGGAACCGTATCAAATGCCTTCCTGAAGTCCAGGAATACGGCATCAATCTGCTCGCCAGTGTCTACGGCACTGTGAATTTCTTGGGCAAATAGGGCGAGCTGAGTTTCACATGATCTCTGTTTGCGGAATCCATGTTGGTTATGATGAAGGAGATTTGTATTATCTAAGAACGTCATAATACGAGAACACAAAACATGTTCCATTATTCTACAACAGATTGACGTAAGCGAAATAGGCCTATAATTATTCGCATCTGATTTATGACCCTTCTTGAAAATGGGAACGACCTGCGCTTTCTTCCAGTCGCTAGGTACTTTACGTTCTTCCAGCGATCTACGATAAATTGCTGATAGAAAGGGGGCAAGTTCTTTAGCATAATCACTGTAGAATCTTAAGGGTATCTCGTCTGGTCCGGATGCTTTTCCGCTACTAAGTGATAGCAGTTGTTTTTCAATTCCGATATCGTTTATTTCAATATTTTCCATTTTGGCGTCCGTGCGACGGCTGAAGTCAGGGACCGTGTTACGATTTTCCGCAGTGAAACAGTTTCGGAACACTGAATTCAGTATTTCTGCCTTTCTTCGGTCGTCCTCTGTTTCGGTGCCATCGTGGTCAACGAGTGACTGAATAGGGGATTTAGATCCGCTTACCGATTTTACATATGACCAAAACTTTTTAGGGTTCTTGTTTAGATTGTTTGCCAATGTTTTATGTTCGAATTCATTGAATGCTTCTCTCATTGCTCTCTTTACGCTCTTTTTCGCTTCGTTCAGCTTTTCCTTATCAGCTATGATTCGACTACTCTTAAACCTATGATGAAGCTTTCTTTGTTTCCGTAGTACCTTTCGTACATGATTGTTATACCAGGGTGGATCTTTCCCCTCGCTTTGGACCTTAGTCGGTACGAACTTATCTAAGGCGTACTGGACGATGTTTCTGAATTTTTTCCATTTTTGTTCCACATCCTCTTCCTCAGAAATGAACGTTTGATGGTGGTCACTCAGATATTCTGCGATTTGTGCCCTATCACTCTTGTTAAGCAAATATATTTT
This sequence comes from Schistocerca piceifrons, assembly GCF_021461385.2. Lineage (NCBI taxonomy): Eukaryota > Metazoa > Arthropoda > Insecta > Orthoptera > Acrididae > Schistocerca > Schistocerca piceifrons. The sequence goes on along the minus strand of NC_060140.1, from coordinate 674,531,482 downwards.
CCTTCCTTTCTTGGCATTTCTTATTACACTTGTAGTCATTGATGCAACCACTGACTTATGATCACTGATACCCTCTTCTACATTCACGGAGTCGAAAAGTTCCGGTCTATTTGTTGCTATGAGGTCTAAAACGTTAGCTTCACGAGTTGGTTCTCTAACTATCTGCTCGAAGTAATTCTCGGACAAGGCAGTCAGGATAATGTCACAAGAGTCTCTGTCCCTGGCTCCAGTTCTGATTGTGTGACTATCCCATTCTATACCTGGTAGATTGAAGTCTCCCCCTATTACAATAGTATGATCACGAAACTTCTTCACGACGTTCTGCAGGTTCTCTCTGAGGCGCTCAACTACTACGGTTGCTGATGCAGGTGGTCTATAGAAGCATCCGACTATCATATCTGACCCACCTTTGATACTTAACTTAACCCAGATTATTTCACATTCGCATTCGCTAATAACTTCACTGGATATTATTGAATTCTTTACTGCTATAAATACTCCTCCACCATTGGCGTTTATCCTATCCTTGCGGTATATATTCCATTCTGTGTCTAGGATTTCGTTACTGTTCACTTCCGGTTTTAACCAACATTCCGTTCCTAATACTATATGCGCACTATTTCCTTCAATAAGGGATACTAATTCAGGAACCTTGCCCTGGATACTCCTGCAGTTTACCAATATTACGTTAACTTTTCCTGTTTTTGGTCTCTGAGGACGGACGTTCTTTATCAACGATGATAATGTCCTCTCTGGTAAGCCGTCAGGTATTTTATCGTTTCGCCCAAGGGGGGTCCCTCTAACCTAAAAAACCCCCGTGTGCACGCCACACGTACTCTGCTACCCTAGTAGCTGCTTCCGGTGTGTAGTGCACGCCTGACCTGTCTAGGGGGGCCCTACAGTTCTCCACCCAATAACGGAGGTCGATGAATTTGCAACCATTATAGTCGCAGAGTCGTCTGAGCCTCTGGTTTAGACCCTCCACACGGCTCCAAACCAGAGGACCGCGATCGACTCTGGGCACTATGCTGCAGATATTAAGCTCAGCTTGCACTCCGCGTGCGATGCTGGTTGTCTTCACCAAATCAGCCAGCCGCCGGAAGGAACCAAGGATGGCCTCAGAACCCAAGCGGCAGGCGTCATTCGTTCCAACATGTGCTACTATCTGCAGCCGGTCACACCCAGTGCGTTCAATAGCTGCCGGAAGGGCCTCCTCCACATTACGGACGAAACCCCCCGGCAAGCACACCGAGTGCACACTGGCATTCTTCCCCGACCTACCCGCTATTTTCCTGAGGGGCTCCATAACCCGCCTAACGTTGGAGCTCCCTATAACTAATAGGCCCGCCCTCTGTGACTGTCGGGACCTTGCCGGAGAATCGGCCACTGGCCCAACAGGCGAGGCATCCTGTGGTGGCTCGGAAACGATGTCATCACCACTAGGAAGCACCCCGTACCTGTTGGAAAGGGGTAAGGCAGCTGCCACGCGGCCAGATCCCACCTTCGCCTTTCGGCCAGGCACGCGCGAGCCCACCACTGTCCGCCATTCACCCTGGAGTGATGGCTGACCGGTAAGATGCTCACTGCCGGAAGACGCAGCGACATCAGGGGTTCCATGTGATTCCAAGGCCACCGAAGTAGGCATAGGTCTCACCACAGTTGCCCCAACGCCACTACGAGCCGACGCCTGCGCCTCGAGCTCGATGAGCCTAACAAACAAAGCCTCCACCTGCCCCCGAAGAGTGGCCAATTCTCCTTGCGTCCGCTCACAACAACCACAGTCCCTGCACGTGACTATGTTTACCCTACTCTATACGGTGACAAATTCCCAAGATAATCTTCTGATGAGCTACTCTGATAATCAAGAAACACTCACTGAAATACGAGACGCGAAAACTACGCTAGGTTTTCCCAGAAAAACTATTTAAAAGCTAAGCGCAGCAAATAAGTACAAAACGCTTTATACAAACAGTACTCGCTGCTGCTGGTGCTCTCGCTCTGGCTGTCACAAGACAACTGCTGATTCAAGTGACTAGTGGCTAACGGCCGCGAAACAAACAAAAGACGGTTTTAGGGCGCTTTCTGTTCTAAACGATCAAGAAAACACTAAGAAATCTAACACGAAAACTACGTAAAGTTTTATCAAGAACTGTTAGTTACTATGCAGAGCAGATAAACACAAATAGAATCCCTTCCTTAGTGGAAGGTCGTAAACAAAATGCAAAATAAACGCTTTATACAAACAGTACTCGCTGCTGCTGGTGCTCTCGCTCTGGCTGTCACAAGACAACTGCTGATTCAAGTGACTAGTGGCTAACGGCCGCGAAACAAACAAAAGACGGTTTTAGGGCGCTTTCTGTTCTAAACGATCAAGAAAACACTAAGAAATCTAACACGAAAACTACGTAAAGTTTTATCAAGAACTGTTAGTTACTATGCAGAGCAGATAAACACAAATAGAATCCCTTCCTTAGTGGAAGGTCGTAAACAAAATGCAAAATAAACGCTTTATACAAACAGTACTCGCTGCTGCTGGTGCTCTCGCTCTGGCTGTCACAAGACAACTGCTGATTCAAGTGACTATTTGCACGATGTACGATAGAGTATTGTCAGAGCATGTGCTCGATAAGTGCCGAAGTGATAAGGAATACCACTCAGTCCATGATAAGAAGAGTGCAGAACTGCATTGATACCAATGGTCATCACTTCGAACACCTTCTGTAAATGGACATTCACGCCACCTTTTTGACCTTCGTTTACCTTCGAAGACAATGTTACACATCATTGGATCTGTCTTGATAGCCGCTATCAGAAAATAAGTACCAAACTATGCAGTAGCGTCCCATTTAAAGAAAACAAAGTTGACCTTCATATCTCTGACGCGGCCCAACCTAGCAACAAAAAACCAACGTCACATTATGGCCCCCGTTGTCCGATGCAACTTTTGTCCCACAAACTTTAGAGGCCACTATCATACTTTCGAAGTTATTCTAGGTGGCAATAGCTAGTGACTCACCCTGTATTTATTTACCACAGCTTTTTTCTTGTGCCTGAGTTTTCTGACTAGATCCGAGAATGTAAAATACACTGGAATAATGCCGGCCTCTGTGGCCAGGCGGTTCTAGGCGCTTGAGTCCGGAACCGCGCTGCTTCTACGGTCGCAGGTTCGAATCCTGCCTCGGGCATGGACATGTGTGATGTCCATAGGTTAGTTAGATTTAAGTAGTTCTAAGTCTAGGGGACTGATGACCTCAGATGCTAAGTCCCATAGTGCTTAGAGCCATTTGAACCATTTGAACACTGAAATAATATTTTTAGATAATATTTTTAGATCTCATATATCTGCCACCATCCAAGTATGGTATTGTACGAAAAAAAAGCGCCTCCTTTCCTCCTCGGCTGGTCTAAGCGTTATAAAATCTGTCTCTGATCCGCTACGGGAAGGAAGATTTTTTTCTCAATACACTTCTGTTGACTGCATTCGGTTTAACATGGCACCGAATGCTGCCGATGTATGTTTCATTGGGCGACGTGACTGCCTATTTATAGCAAGATCTGTAGTGGTTCGCTTTCGGTAAATATCTAAGCCAATATTTCCATTTCCTACTCTGTCTTGGAGGTTCAAATACGGTAAAGTGTCATTCTCAGAGCACTGACCAGTGAGCTGCGTCTTTTGGTTCAAACTGTTTGGATCCGAGATAAACTGGTCGCTTTCAACATTATTACCATCATATAATATGAAAATATTGTCAACATATCTATTCCATAAAGTAGATTGTCCAGCATATTGAGGGAATTTTGTCATAAATTATTGCTCTTTTTTCGCAGGATAGCCTACTTAACTTTTGAGCCTTAATAAAAATGAAAAAGTGTCATATTTTACACTCAGCCTAAGTTGGAAGTGCGACAGATCCATTATTTCACAAAACTGTGTGAATCCCGATCGTAATTGTCGTAGAATTTCTCCTTATTCTATGAAAATACTAATTAAGAGTTTTGGTTTCCAATTTTTATCCGCCTTTCTCTCTGGTAGCAGTGTATGTCATTTTTTTCCGCTGTGAAAAATAGATTTGTCTAGTTTTCTGTTCCCATTGCCTGGTGCGTTCCTGCTCTAACGAATGCTTTCGCTGTTACTGCACAAGTCCTTAACTACTTTTCGGCGCGATAGGTACTTTCGTACTTTACTAAGGGAGAAGAGCAGCGGTTCAGTTCGGAGCGTTCTTGTCAAAAGGAGCTACAGATACAATGTGTAGTTCACGAAAAAGACGCAGAAATCCATTCCGGCGAAGCGTTCTCCACTTCCGAACGGTCGAGGAAAGGAAGCATACACACACAGTTTTACTGCGTCCCTCCTCCGAAGTGAGCGATAGCAACATGAGAGTTGTTTGCAGAGGACGGCGCGCCAAGTAATGGCCTATTGATTTTGCCGGCGGTAGCGGCCGTCGTGGCCCAGCGATCGCCGGCTTTATGTACATTTCGCAGCTGCTGGACGGCGTACCGGAAACGCAACACTGGTCTCCTCTGAGGGAAACAACCGTGGTCTGGAGGTCATCAGAGCTTCCCCGTCGGACGACGCCTGGACATCCCTGTGTTTGTATGCGTCGGCAGAGATCAGATACAGTCCGCTGGAAGATAATACATTCTAAGATGTAAAAACGACGCTCCACAAAGGAATTATCCCATCTGGTGTTTACCTACATAAACAAACAAACGTTTACAATCTCAGAAAAATTTGTTGATTTATTCAAGAGAAAGACCTTCACACACCGAGAAAGCCAATAATGAGTTCATTTGGCCTGTATGCAAGCAGTTATTCTTTTTGGCAGCGATTGATACAAATGTCTGATTTCCTCCTGTGGGCTATAGTACCAGTAGGTAAATTAGATCATCAAAATCTCGAGATGGTGGGGGGACCCTACCCATAATGGTTCTCAGTTGTGGAGAGATCCGACGACCTTGTTGGCCAAGGTAGGGTTCGTCAAGCACGAAAGCAAGTGGAAGCCTTCGCCATTTGGGGGAGGGCATTATCTAAAATCTAAGCTTAGGTAGGCTTAGCGTGGAGGGCAGCAAACGGGGCGTTCCTTAAGGGCAAACTAAAGGTATCCTGTAATGAAATGAAATGGCATCCCAGATCATCACCCACAGAAGTAATATCCGGCGTTCCCCAAGGAAGTGTTATAGGCCCTCTATTGTTCCTGATCTATATTAACGACATAGGAGACAACCTGAGTAGATGATCAAAATGACTTGCAAAATGATTTAGATAAGATATTTGTATGGTGCGATAAGTGGCAATTGACCCTGAATAAGGAAAAGTGTCAAGTTAGTCATATGAGTACTAAAAGAAATCAGCTAAATTTCCATTAGGCGATAAGTCACACAAATCTGAAGGCTTTAAATTCAGCTAAATACTTAGGGATTAAAATTACAAATAACCTAAATTGGAACGACCACATAGATAATATTGTGGGTAGAGCAAACCAAAGACTGCGATTCATTGGCAGAACACTTAGAAGGTGCAACAGGTCCACCAAAGAGACTTCTTACACCACGCTTGTCCACCCTATTCTGGAGTACTGCTGTGCGGTGTGGGATCCGCATCAGGTGAGACTGATGGATGACATCGAAAAAGTACAAAGAAGGGCAGCTCGTTTTTTATTACCACGAAATAGGGGAGATACTGTCAGACATGATACGTGAATTGGAGTGGCAGTCATTAAAACAAAGGCGTTTTTCGTTACTACGCGATATTGTCATGAAATTTCAATCACCAGTTTTCTCCTCCCACTGTGAAAAAATTCTGTTGGCACCCACCTACATAGGGAGAAATGATCATCACGGTAAAATAAGAGAAATCAGGGCTCGCGCAGAAAAATTTAAGTGCTCGTTTTTCCCGCGTGCTGTACGAGAGTGGAACGGTAAAGAGACAGGTAGCAGGTGGGTCATTGAACCCTCTGCCTGGAGCTTTATTGTGAATAGCAGAGTAATCACGTAGATGTAGATGTAGATATTGTCGGGCTGTCTGATGGGCGACAGTCAGGTTGGTATACCATCGTTGTCCGGGGTGTCTCCAGGCGTTTGTTCGGCCTGGAATCTCATTGATCACAATAGAATTGTCCTCAGCGATGAGTCCCGACTAGAACTGAGTTACAGTGACCAGCGAAGTTGTAATTATTTGTTTGTCTGTAGCTGTACATCACATGTACTGATTTCCGTCCCATTCGGATAGATGCGGTGCGTCTCTCTCTTTCGTTTTTAATTTTGTTTTATTTTTTTATCTTAGAGTGTAATCACAAAGAAAAATAAAGTACAGCATCTTTGGTCCTCCCTCTGACTGAGTCACATTCGTGATTCGTTGTTGTCCAACGTATATCTGGCCATTTAGATTTATCTTGTCTCTAAATTGTTCGAATAAGCAAAATATTGGCATAGTTCCTCTGAAAACGAGCTGCCTGATTTCCTGACTCATCCTTGCTCAGTCGCTCTTGTTCTTCGTAGATAATGGCTTCATCTTTGACGAGACCTTTAACTGTGCTCTACTTGTCTTGCGCTCCGTAAAACCGTTGCTGCCTTAACGGAAACAGAGAATCAGTGTTAGTTGTTTGACCACATTTGGTGGACACCTAGGATTCACAGAAACAGAGTAAAGGAAGACTGGAAAGAAAATGAAACACTAGGAGCGTCTTTAAGAGAAAAAAAATGGGCTGGCGGACGAGGTTCAGTCTTTGTTAGTGCGTTGCCCACCAAAGTATGCGTACAGATTCCAGTCCCTGTACAGCAAACAGTTTTTAAACGTCTGAGAAGTTTATTTATGATCTGAAATAAGCAACAAGAAATACACCCCGCTTTGTTACAATCCCACTCCATAAGTTATACATTCTCCAGCGCTTTATATTCAACATCTGAACATGACCGAATGAAATTTCCATCGTAATTCAGAGTAATACCGACACAGCAATATCTTATTTATCTGCCGACAACGGGCAGGTGACTTTCAAGTAAAATGTCCCACGTATGGGATTATCCATAATGGACATATGAGTACAGGTTGTAGACACATTGTTGACGACATATGGAAATTTGGGTGCATGCCGTGAGCCAAATGATAGGGCGACGGCTCGCAATAAGCAGGAAATTCAGTTCGAGAGCCGGTCAAGCGCAAATTTTCTTGTCTTCACTCAATTATAAGGCTGATGATAGTCCATATTCACAACTGCGGATACATTTGATGAATCTCTTTTCTGTGGCTGCAAGATCATATTTTGATCATAGTATAACTGCCGCATACATCTATATGCTGTTCATATCCTGCAAGACATTATCACGTGTACATGTGAGTACAGTAACTTCACCTTACACTTCCTTACTTCACCTACACCATTTTGAGGTTCATCTACTCATCACTCCTGTTATCAAATACCATTAGGAGCTACTAGATATTCACATCGCCGTCAATGAAACAATTATCTTGTAACAGCAGCCATTGCAAACATGAGTACACGTTTTCTGTGACAGGATAAGAACGAAGCAAGTGGGAGGTTTTGCGAGACAAAGTTCTGTGTGCCACAGTAGGATAGTGGAATTGACGTGGTAGCGAGGAGGAAATAAACCGATATCGGTTAAAACCTTGTGCGTGTGAGTGAGAGAGAGCGAGAGATAGAGAAAGAGAGAGACAGAGAGAGAGAGAGAGAGAGAGGGAGAGAGAAAGAGAGAGGGGTAACAGAGAGGGTTCGGGTGGGAGGTAAATAATAACCGGAGGATAGAAACGTCTGGGGATGGAAGCTGTGACATGCAGCTGCCTCGTTTGCCACATCAGTTATTCCTCGGAAGGAATGTATTAAGCAAATGTTGAGTGTGTACATCATGCGTTGCGCCTGAAGGTAGGCTTAGTCGATTGAAAAAATAAAAGTAAATAACGGCTGGTGTCGAAACCTGAATTATAATTATTAATTTCTTGCGCAAAGCATACTGCCTTTCTAATTTGGACACTAAGCTGGCATTTTTTGTAGGTTATTTTTTTGAATACGCTGTACTGCTTTAAAAATTTTCAAAATTTTAACGTCATAGTGAAGAAAATGCTTCCTATGTGCTTTTAAGTTCGTTAAACACGAAAATGATATTTAAGTTAATTTACTAACGCTCGATTTTGAGATAATGATATTTAATAAAGTTACATTACAGAAAAATATGAAAAGTTTGAAAACATAAGAATCGATTACCTTAAATAGTCTCGTTTTGGTCTGTCTCTGGTACTGTGCTGCAGGAGCGACCCTTTTCACCATCCAGCAATTATCACTTAGGGTGGCAGCACCCCAGTGTTCTTTATATCTTTTATCCATCACTGAAATACACCGGTGGATCCGATCTCCAAGTTTATCGATCACATCACCTCAATTTCGCAGAAAGAAATGTAGGTGTGATTACAAGAGCTGCGTTTTTAGTGACGTATTACAGTCCAGCTATCCATACGAGCACATCAGATCATCTACAAATTTCTTGAAATATTTAGTTTTGAACGTTTTCCAAAAAACTATTCGAATCATTCTTAAATGATTTCCAGGCTCGTTTCTCCTTATAATTTAGCACTAATTCAAACTTATTGTGCTTTAAAAAGTTCTTTAAGCACTGAACCGCTAAACAAATCTGCTTTCACTTTTCAAAATTGCGCCTGCGTACGTTTTGAAGTAAGTAAATGAACGCAGAACTATATGTATCTAAAGCTATTACACAATTTTTCATAAGCCCCAGTCTTATATATGCTGCTGGGGCAATACTTTGTTTTGCTCTATCGGTGTTTCATACACTACACTTTTCATTCCAGGCGTTAATGACAGTCTTATGGGCCAAGAATACTGAGAATAGTGCTGCTGCCTGATATTTCGCTCGAAAATGAAATAATAGTTCTTGTTGTAGTTGGATTGAATCTCTAATAAAATGGCAATAATTTCAAAATTCCCACACACTTCTCCCTTTAATCTCGTGTAGTCTACTTCCCCCAGAATGTCTCCTATAACTGTGTATGTTTCATTTATACTGACTATATACGCCACATGAAAGGAAGAAAACTCGTTTCCATTAAGTGAAAGCAATGTTTTACAACTTGTCTTCGAAGCATCGACGAACAGTCACCGTTGGCCAGGACTGTGCTTCATATTCAGAACCTCCATCAGGCCAATTACGTCTTTGCAAAATGTGAAGTCACCCTCAGTTTTGGAAAGCTGCTCAAGTCCTTCATTTCTAGTGGGAAAGAACTGTTCATGTCCTTTATTTCTAGTGCCAAATGTTGTCACTTATACTGATTCGTTTAGGTAACTCCATCAGTTGCTACCGTGATGACAAATGTTCCGCCGTATTTTTAGGAATTTGTAGATCTCTTATGGGGTCCTTGAGATCCCCTTCTGTCACATCGGGGATGGTGTGCTTGAAAGAAGCTGCATCTCTCATGACTATAGTTGTAATGAGGTACAGGACGAATTGCAGAGGGTATATTAGCAAATACAGCTATTGATTTGTTTATAGGGGAAACCTTACTAAAATAAGTCAGTAGTGCGGGTGGTGGGCTCCCTCCGAATCACTGGCACGTTTATTTCTATTCATCCCTGTCTTCATTTTGGACCTACGCATGAACGCACGTAGTGCATCATACAAGCGGTGCCCATTTTTTATCTGGGTCCTCTACCTTAGAACCAAAATATGAGAAATATGTGTTTTGTTGAATGCATAATTTAACACTTTATAGATGATACTGTCTCTTCGCCACAAATGTAGCGAAAGCAAACTGCATTATTTACGCACTGATGGGACTTTTTGTAACAGCCTGTAAGTTGTTCATTGTCAGCTGGAAGTGCATAACGATACAATTACCATGAGAGCACTACGAGACATCTCGAGACAAGACCTCTATCTTATTTACAAAACTTGTCACAGTGCTGCTACCTGGCCACAGAGCTACTGAACAATTGATGGACATATGTACCCTTGTACAAGATCACGTTATTGTACTATCCTGTGAGAACGATGACAGGCTCACGCTGTGAAACCAGTTGCACTTCGAACTCGATTTTTGTTACAATGAAGCATAATTAAAGGTAATGGGTGCTATTTGAAATCTAGAAATGACATGCAAATTTTAATGTCCGCTTCGAATAATGTGGCAACTAATTAAGAAATTTCAACTCATTTCATTTCCATAATATTTTGTGTGGAAAACAGTGTTATAAAAACACAAATGGAATATTACTTCCCGATTTAATAACAACAAAAATTTTAACATTATTATTAATACTGTTTCCATAATTCGTGAAACAAGCAATTCAAATAACGAATGTCATTGTACTACCACAGAAGGAAGCCCAATGCAGTGATTTAATGGAAAGTATTGTCTACCCCAGCGGTGGTTCCCTTGAGTATGCTACTTTTGTAGGGAGTTCACTAGAAGATTATCTGCGAAGCCAAGTAACTAGGACGGAAAACCTAATAATTTTAAAATGTAATTTCTGCACAGGAATACCCTTATCTTGCGAGGAATGTTCGTATGAAAAATCCTTTCTCCACTCATTACGAGCAGAGACTCTGTCAGTGAAGGATTAGCTGAAATCTACGATGCTGGGTACGAAATATTTCTCAATGGAGAATTACTCTTATTACTTCCCAGAAAAGCTTGCTACTATTCTTTTTAGGGAAAAGAAAGGTCACTCCGCCTCAGATGTTGTCAATGGCAACCTCTCATAACAGTTGCTCCATTATAGCACTGAGATATAACGTTCTTTGGATTATCCACAATATCCAGGAGAGTTTCTTTCAGTGATTCTGCTAACGTTTTTCGATCATGTTCAGGAGGAGTGAGGAAAGTCTCAAACGTTTCTACAGGTGTACCCTCGGAGAAAACATATCTGGTATTTATGACAAACTGTCGAATTGTTGAAATATCGTTGTCTTATCTGTGATTACTGATATAAAACCAATGGCAGCAATTCATTTCTTACACGGTCATGGTAAACCTCCAGCATACAAGAAAGCAAATCATTCTGAATATGTTCACATGCTCCTTTTACAACAGATGCCTTCGAAAGATGATCGTTAAACGCAGCATGAAATCCAGAAGTGAAGTTTAGAAGATCATGGAAAATTCGTTGATTTAATGAGTCACTGCATTCGTAATGTCCACGATGTGAGACCTCAGAAACATCAGAAACTTTCATACAATACACAATTTTAGTGAATACGTAAAGCTATTTGCGAATCTGATCGCTGTGCCTTTCAGTTGACTGCCTATAAGTAGCATATAATTGTTGTCGTTTCCCCAAAATATTTGCTCTAGAATCGCAGTCATATACTACCGGAAAAAGTACACGTGAAAGGATGACGTGGATTTTAATCCACTGACGTCATATGCCACCTCGGGGAAAGTAAATGGACTAATAAAGGTTTTGCCAGCCGGAGTGGCCGTGCGGTTCTGGGCGCTACAGTCTGGAGCCGAGCGACCGCTACGGTCACAGGTTCGAATCCTGCCTCGGGCATGGATGTGTGTGATGTCCTTAGGTTACTTAAGTTTAATTAGTTCTAAGTTCTAAGCGACTGGTGACCTCAGCAGTTAAGTCGCATTGTGCTCAGAGCCACTTGAACCATTTTGATAAAGGTCTTAACGTCGTCGGCGAATAGGTAGCGTAGTGCCAAAGCCACCAGATAGCCATCCATGTCTATCCTTTTATAGAGAATATTCACAGCAGGAACTCCTAGTGCGGTGCAAACATGTGAAGCAAGCAGGAAACCGTGCTACGTAGACGCACCCGTGCTTCCTACAGACAACTGAGCGAGTTTGAAAATGGTGAAATTGTGTACTTCCAAGTGGCGGGATGGACCTTTGGGAATACCGCTTCCCAAGCTGGACGTGCTGTTCCAGTTGTGCTACTATTCTGGTATCAATGATCACATGAACATTCTCACTTCTGTAGGAGAGGTTCTAGACGCCACTCAGTACAGACAACCACCAGGATAGTGGTATTCTAAGGGCAGCAGTGTCAGATCGTACAGCTATCACAGCACAGATAAGAGGGCTTCTGAGCCCAGACGTTTCAAAACAAACTGCGCCATTAGAGGATCACACCATGGTCTTCAAAGATGAAAGCAGATTTTACCTGCACGCAACTGATGGTCGTTTGTGTGTACGACGTAGACTTGGTGAGCGCTGTCTGCTAGAGTGCATTCGTCCAAAAAACATTGGCCTCACCCCAGGCCTCATGTTTACTGTACGATTAGCTATAACTCTCGTTCACCTCTGGTGTTCCTTTAGCGGACGCTAGCCTGCAATCGGTAGTGTAGAATGTGGTTAGACCCATTCTTTTGCCGTTCTTGCAATAGGAAGGTGATGTGTTCTTCCATCCGGAAAACGCTCACCTACACGCTGCCTATAGGAATCAACGTGCTAGAGGTGGAGCAACTTCCCTGGCCACCACGATCTCCCGCTATGAAGTCACTCGTGAGATTCGTTAGCCAAAATTCTTACAGAACTACTTGAACAGGCCGAGCAGGCGTGGCGTAACGTATTCCAGGACAATATTGGCCATCTGTACGACCGACTAGATGCCGGACTCAGCGCTTACATTGCCACCAGTGGACGCTGTACCACATATTGATATGGCTGTTTTAGCATCGGTCAATACCTCGTACCTCAGAATCACTTATGCTATGAATCTATAAATGCAGTCGTTTCATGTTCTCAGTATGTACTGCTGCAACGATAAATGCCGAGTGAATTGGAAACCTCCAAAAGGGTCTACAAGTTTTTCTCGGCGTTGTATATGATCTGAACTACTCATGTATTCTTTTATCTTATGTGGGAAATGTCCGAGATCGTTATTACTTCTTAGCATCCTAATCAGTTAGCAACAGCTTATTTCTGTGATGGCAATAGCCGAAACATCGTAATAAATAAAGAAATTACAATAAGAATATTCACATTCTATCGTGACAGCATGTTACAGCAACGGATTTAAAAGTGTTTCAGAAGAAAAATAGTATCCGTTGCGAAATTATTCAATGTCAGTGACGCGCTTCACCCTTATGGAGTATTATCAGATAGCTTATAAAATCAAAAAATCAACCAATTAGGTACACATCGGGGAAAGAGGCATGGTCCTATCTCGCACGGCTAAGCAGACAACGTGAACTGAAAGTAATAAAAACTTACGTAAAAGTATCTGGATTCGTGACCTATCAGTCATAAAACCACATATAAAGTAAAGGTAACTGGATGAAACATCCAAACCATGAAGTCGACCTACTGAAAGGAGAGAAACAGGCAGAATAACACAAAGGAAGTATAAATATGTGGCGGAATATTTTCCACGGTTATCGTATGTTACCTCGAGCACACCAGACTGCTCCGCCGTGGCAGTACAAGATAGGGCCACTGCTACATAACCTCGGTACGAGCCGCACATGGCACAATGTCTGTATCGGCGGGCGCACTAACATTGCTATGACAAACTGAGAGAAAGGTGCCGCGTCTAATGCGGCAAGAAGTACTCAGATGGTGCATCGAGTATGAATGGCTTAAGACACATTTTCGAAACACAGGCGTGCCTAAACCTAGTAATTAAAATGCATATAAACAAACCAATGTACACACATGAGGCTCAAATATAAAATAAACGTACCCCCATATAAAGCACAAAGAATATGTAAAATGATTACATGAAGAAGAAAGAATCAAAATATATCATTAAAACTCTATCGCGCGGAGTAAAACAGCTAAATTTTGGAGTATATTCATAGCGTATACATTTTGAATCATTAAACTTCAAGATACCTGGATCGGGGGCGGTCTTAAGCATCTCAAAAAAGAGACGAAAATATTCTGAATTGTTAAAATAATGAAACGTAAGTTATAAGATGTGAAGAGGTGAAGTCCTCTACAGTGAAAAAGTCATTAAAAAGCCCCTTTTAAAATTTGGTTCCCCAACATCCCACGAAAAAACCAACAAATTGAGAGTCATTCTGTCGACATAATGACTGCAGCATCGTTCGGAACACTGGTAACATTGCATCATAATATATTTGATTAAGGCTAATCAGGTGATCGTTCAGCAACCTGACTTCGTCAACATCGAAATGCTTAATAATTTCCAGCTCCTCTAGTAGATTCAACTTGTTCCCCTTCTGAGCAAGGTGTAATATCCTCAGGTTACCTAGTGCGGGGAACTGGTTCCCACTGGATTTGGATGCTCAGCAAGCGCGGAACTTTGTTTAATCTGTCTTTTCTTAGTTGGCAAGTGCTCCCTGAACGTGGTCTTCAGCCTTCTGCCAGTTTTCCCTATATGTGAGTTTTAGCAATCGCTACACTCCAACTTATACAGAACGATATTTTCCACCGTGTACAAACTCTAGGGTTTGATCAATGAGAGGATACGGAACAAAAAAGATTTAATTAACTTACGTCCGGAAACGCAATGTTTCCAGGCTTTAGCCCATTTATTCAGCCACATATTGCTACAGAGACTGCGGTCTAATAGCTCTGCGACTTGTAGACGCAGCTGCAGTAGCATGGTATCCTCCTAGAGGGTGGTACTCTTCCTCATACGCCATGCCCTAGCGCTCTCTCCTGCCGTTGTAATTGGTAAGGCTGTGCGAACTGTCTATTGGCTTCTGTCTCGGGTTCTTCGGCCGACGTTCATCTCATGATTTTACTGATGTTTCGCCAGCACGAGTGGCTGGTACTGTCAAAGCTTTACCCTCCAAACGTCACTAAAATCATCAGATGAGCGTCGGCTGAAGAACCCGAGACAGAAGCCAATAGGCAGTTTCTCAACAAGTGGCCACGAAAGCCTTAACAGTTTTGGGCTGCTGTTGTGCCCGATTCACTTCTCTTGCTGACTGACCTTGTAGTGGATGTGATACAGAGTAGTACACAATTGTTCCGTATTCGTATCGAGAGCTTGCCGACATAGTTTTTACTTTTTTCCTTTTTTTAGCTCATCAGTCCTCTGTCTGATCTGATGCGGACCGCCACGAATTCCTCTCCTGTGCCAACCTCTTCATCTCAGAAAAGCACTTGCTACATACTCCTCAATTATTCGCTGGATGTATTCTAATATCTGTCCCCCTCTACAACTTTTCCCTTCTACATCTCCACCTAGTACCATGGAGGTCATTTCCTGACGTCTTAACAGAGATCCTTTCATCCTGTCCATTCTCCTTGCCAGTGTTCTCCACAAATTACTTTCCTCTCCGATTCTATGCAGAACCTCCTCGTTCCTTGCCTAATCATTCCACCTGATTTTCAACATCCGTCTGTAGCACCACATCTCAAATGCTTAGATTCTCTCCTGTTCCGTTTTTTCTTTACAGCCCACGTTTCACTACCGTACAATGCTGTGCTCCAAATGATCATTCTGAGAAAAATTTTCCTTACATTAATGCTTACGCTTAATACTAGTAGACTTCTCTTGGCCATGAATGCCCTTTTTGTCAGCGCTAGTCTGCTTCTGATGTCCTCCTTGCTCCGTCCGTCGTTGGTTGTTTTCGTGCCTATAGCAGAATTCCTTCATCTACTTCGTGACCATCGATCCTGATGTTAAGTTTCTTGCTGTTCTCATTTCTGCTACTTCTCATTACTTTCGCCTTTCTTCGATTTACTCTCAATCTATTCTGTGCTCATTACACTCATCATTCCATTCATTCTTCTTTACTTTACTTATGGAGAGGCAAATGGCAACGGCAGCAGGCGGGGAGGTTGTATGAGGAGACCTATCCACGCCAAAAACAACCGCAGCAGCTTTCAAAACAGTCTTCTGTGAGCTCGTATGCAGAACCTATTGGTATGGTGACAGCGAATCATCAGCATCGGTGCAGCTGGAACGTGTGCCCCCGGATAATTTGCGACCGCGTTTTGTGATGAGTCTTCCATTGGCGTTTATTGCCTGGAAGAAGTGCCATTGATGATTCGAAGGGATAAGTGGCTGCTACATGATGGTTCTTCACCCCACTTCGCCCTTAACGTCTGGACGCATTTCAGTTGTGTCTTCCCTGGCCTGCTCGTTCACCGTATCTCAACCCTTGCGATTTCTGGTTATGGGGCCATCTAAAAAGTATCGTGTATGCAGAGCCCATTCCAGATACGGAGACACTGGACAGAGTATTCAGGCTGCATTTGACTTTGTTCGTATGCAGCCTGGCCGATGTGTACCTGTGAGATAGAACATGGTATGGCGCGTACACTCATGCGTTGAGGCACCTGGAAACCAATTTCCACACACCCACTGTTACTGTGACTGCATCGTACGGCGGGTATTAGACCGCAGGCTCTGGAACAATGTATGATTTAATAAATGGTCTATGGCATGGAAACCATGCATTTCTGGACGTAAGTTCATTAAACCTTTTTTGTTCCGTATCCTCTCATCGATCAATTCCCACAGTTTGTACGACGCTGCATACCTATCTCTCTGGAGGCGTTCATTGTGAATATAACTATACCGAGGATTATTACCAGTAGTGGTTTGCTTATTTGCATTTTAATTACTAGTTTTATGCACTTCTGTTTTTCGAAAATGTGGCTCAAGGCGGTCATGCGCGCCGCTTGGATAGTTCTTGCCGCACTATACGCGGCACCTATGTGTCAGTTTGTCATAGTGATCTTGCTGTGCTCGCCAATATAGACACTGCGCTGTGTGCGGCTCGTACCGCGGTTTTGTAGACGTCTCCTATTCTTGTACTGCCACGGTGCAGCAGGTTGGTATGTTCATGGTAACATACGATAACCGTGGAAAATGTTTCTGCCACGTATTTGTACTTCCTCTGTGTTATTCTGGCTGTTCCTCTCCTTTCACTAGATCCACTTCATGGTTTAGATGTTTCATGACAAACTGACTATATATCCGGTTACCTTGGTGTCTATTTTACATTTTAGGTGGCTTTATGACTGATGGGTCACGTATGAATCTAGTTTTACGTAAGTTTTTATTACTACAAGACAGGTCCATGCTTTTTCCCTCATATGTATCTAATTGATTGCTTTCTTGATTTTGTAGACCATCTTATGATGCCCCAAAAGGGTCAAATGAGTTTTTGACATTAAATAATTTTGCAGTAAGCGTTCTAGACGTTATAATCACAATACACGAACAACTCATACAAGGAATTTATTTTCAATATTACAAACAGATTATAATTGATCACGGTTGTGTGCTGTTAGTCTTATCATAGCGACTGAAACGCGAAAATAGGCGCCGTTTGTAGTGCCACCAATAAAATGCAACATCCTTGAAAGTTGTGACTTAGTTTCGATAGTTTAAATGTCGTACGTAAGATAGCGGATGTACGAAGCGTGCGAGGTCTGTCAACTAAAACTATTTTGGGTCAGTGAATAACTGCAATCACAAAACGCCACATAAATGTGTAGTTTGAAACGTGTATGGCCACAAGAAGTCAGTCATAAATTGAGAACTAATACGGTAAGAGAAAGGCGGTTGAATGATGTGGTCACTAGACAGTTCCGATAGAGCAAGAAATTATACTGAAATCTGTTTCAAATGAACAATCCAGGCATTTACAAGGACTGATTTTTAAAAACCCACAAAATCCTGAATGGTCAAACAGAATTTTATTTCCACTTCTACTGTGTTTAGAATACTGCAACAACTCACTGGGTAACAACGTATAGGTGTCAGCACTATAGCTATTACAGGGAATACGAGTTTTTGTTGTATGGCTATTGTGTAATATGTTGCTACATTTATATGGGTTTCATTTGCTTTTTTACTTTCTTTGCGTCATCAGTGCTCTAACTGGCTTGATACGGCCTGCCACAAATTCCTCCCCCGTGCCAAAAATTCGTCTCAGAGTAGGACGTACAACTTACGTCCTGAATTATTTGTTTGATGTATTCTAACCTCTGTGTTCCTCTACAGATTTTATCCTCTACAGCACCCTCTTGTAGCAAGGAAGCAATTCCCTGATTTTGTAACAGATGTACTACCATCCTGCTCCTGCTTACCAGTGTTTTCCATATGCTCCTTTTCCCGCCGATTCTGCAGAGAATCTCTTCATTCCTTACCTCGTCAGTCCTCCTAATTTTCAATATTCGTCTGTAACACCACATCTCAAATTCTTCGATTCTCTTTTGTTCTGGTTTTCCGGCAGGCAATGTTCAAAAATGGTTCAAATGGCTCTGAGCACTATGGGACTTAACTTCTAAGGTCATCATTCCCCTAGAACTTAGAACTACTTAAACCTAACTAGCCTAAGGACATCACACACATCCATGCCCGAGGGAGGATTCGAACCTGCGACCGTAGCGGTAGCGCGGTTCCAGACTGTAGCGCCTAGAACCGCTCGGCCACCTCGGCAGGCGACAGGGCATGTCTCACTGTGCTCAGAACGAACATTCTGAAAAATTTCTTCCTCAAATTAAAATTTACGTTTGATACTAGCAGACTTTCTTGGCCTGGAATTCCCCTTTTTCCAGCGCTAATTTTCATTTTAAGTCATTCTTCTTCCGTCCGTCATGGTTTACTTTGCTTCCTAGGTAGCAGAATTCCTTAACTTCATCTACTTTCTGATCATGTATCCTAACGTTAAGTTTCTCGTTGTTCTCATTTCTCCTACTTTTCATTTACTTCTTCGATTTGCTTTCAGTCCATATTCTATACTCGTTACAATGTTCGTGTGATTGAGCAGTCCTGTAATTCTTCTTAATTTCACCGAGAATGGCAATGTCATCAGCGAATCCTATCACTGATATCCCTTTACATCGACATTTAATTCCACTCTTGAACCTTAATTTTATATCCATCATCGCTTCTTCGATGTATATATTGAATAATATAGGAGAAGGGACAAAGACTGCGGCCCTGTCTTACATGCTTTTTAATCCAACCACTTCGTTCTTGGCCATCTACACTTCCTATGTGGTTCTTGTACATATTGTATATATCCCGTCTTTCCTCATAGCTTACACCCATATTTTCAAAATTTCGAACATATTGCACTATTTGATGTTGTCGAACGCTTTTTGATGGTCGACAGATCTTATGAACATGAATTGCTTTCTCCTTAGTCTTGCTTTCATTATCAACCGCAATATCAGAACTTCCCCTCTAGTGGCCTCCTGAAGCCAAACTTATCGTCATCTAAAACATTCTCAATTTCCTTTTTCATTCTTTTGTATATCATCTGTATGTCAGGTGATAAACTGTCAGACTCATGAATTCTGCACAACAACGTGAACAGTCGTTTTTTTGCCACTCCTTTCAATGATGGAACGCTATCTATTAATTTTGCTTAATTCAACCTTAAGTCTTCGAAAGCTGTTTGAAATTCTGATTCTAATACAGCGTCTCCTACCTCTTCTCTATTGACTCCTGTTTCTTCTTCTACCACGTCATCCGACAAGTATTCACTCTCATACAGACTTCCAATGTACTCTTTCCATCTGTATGTTCTCTGTCCTCTGCATTTAACAGTGGAATTCCAACCGCACTCTTAATGTTACTACACTTTCTTCTAATTTCTCTATCTCTCCATATTCGGCTTGCGATGTCGGCCTGTATATCGAACCGTCGTTATCGGTGTTGGTTTGCTGTCTATTCTGATGAGAACATCGCTATCACTGAGCTGTTCAATGTAACTCACTTTCTGTCCTACCTTCCTATTCATAACAAATCTTACTCCCGTTATACCATTCTTTAGATGTGCATCACGGTTTCACTGTCGTTTACACTGATGGCTCCAAACAGGAGAATTTCCTTGGCTGTTCTGTGGTGTTCCCTGATCATGTTACCCGGATTCGCCTCCCTGCTGAATATACCGTTTTCGCAGCGGAGCTCCACGCGATCCTGAAGGCACTGGAGCTGATGCATCGTGTTCGGGGCGATCGATTTCTTCTTTGCTCCGATTCTCTTAGTGCCTTACTATCACTGCAGAACCTATACCCGACTGAGGAGATGGTCCAGATGATATATGACCAACTATACTTGCTCCAACAGCGGCGTAAAGAGGTATCCTTCTGCTGGGTGCCTGGTCATGTCGGCATATGGGGCAATGAACAGGCCGATCGGGCTGCCAAGGAGGCCTGCAGAGAGCAGGATGTGGTCCAGTGTCCTATCCCCTTGCAGTCGGTCATTTCTGCACTCCACAGGAAGTGCATGGAGTTGTGGGAGGACGAATGGCTGGCGGTGACTGCCAATAAACTGCGGTTGGTAAAGTCAACCACTCGGCCGTGGCGTTCCTCCTGCCGGTTGCTCAGGCGGGAAGAGGTGGCCCTCACACGTCTTCGGATCGGGCACTGTCCTCTCACACATAGCTTTTTATTACGGCGGGAGGATCCTCCGTTTTGTGATGCTTGTGGTGTGCACATCTCTGTCCGGCACATTTTAACAGACTGCATTTTATACCGTGATGCACGGGCAGAAGCACAAGTTGATGGGGATCTGCCTTCTGTTTTAGCTAATGATGAGTCCTGTGTGTCTAGGGTTTTTAAGTTTTGTGACGTGTCTGGACTCTGGCCTCAACTTTTAGGCTGGAGGTTTTAGTGTATTGCAGAGTGGCTGCTCCTCCCCTTTTTTCTTTGTGGTCAGCCAGCCACTTCCATCTGCTACATTTTTTTAGCTCCCTCTATCATTTTCTTCCTGTGTTGTCCATGTTTTACTGTTGACACCCTGCTTCATCCCACGCTTCGGTGTGGATGAGCACATATTTTTCAACGATTGTTACCCGTGTTTTATGTTCCGTTTTATATTCCTGTTCTGGGATTTTTCTTGACACCCGTCTCCCTATGTTACTGAACGGGCGCTGAAGACCTTGCTGTCGTGCGCCCAAAAACCCCTCTACTACTACTACTACTACTTTGTTGCTGTTGATTTTACCCTGTACTGACCTGAAATCCTTATCTTCTTTACATTTCACCCAACTATGTCTAGATTGAGCCTTAGCATTTCACTTTGCAGATTTTATAGTTTCCATACCACATTGAAAATTTTGACATTCCACGCCCCGGCCCGCAGATCCTTTCGTTGCCTATTCCATCCTTTCCTCATTGTCACCTCCTCCTCGGCTGTCGTCCCCCGGAGATCAGAATGGGGGCTAGTCCGGAAACTTCTGCCAATAGAGAGATCATCATGACACTTTTTCAGTTACAGGCCACATCTTCTTTGGATACACATTATGACTTTAATTCTGTGATTTCCTCTGCCTTCTGCATCCTCATGCCATTGATCATTGCTGATGACCTTTAGTGGCCGTTTCCCACGCCAAGCGCAAGAGAGTCGTGAATCTCTGTCCGCTCCTCCGCCATCTTCGACAAGGTCTTTCGCTGAATGAGATTGTCTTCTTACGCCAAAGTCTTCGGCCACACTGCTGATTATTTTAAGTTCTGGGTTTGAACCCGGGACCAAGGATGTTTTGTTTACTAATCAGACACGCTATCCATAGGCCATGGCTGCTACATAAATTCAGAGATCCGGAAACTGATCAATAGAACCGGCAATTCGAGTTTTAAAATAAACTTATTTAAAAAAATGTCGTTAAACATTTTCTTGATGCTTCTTATGAGTCAGCCTCCACTAGTTCCGCGTCAAGCCCGTAAGCGTGAAAAGAAGGAAGGAGGAAAGATTAGGGTTTAACGTCCCATCGACATCGATGTCATCAGAGACGGAACAGATGCACCAATTGTTTCAAGGATGGAGAAGGATATCGACCGTGACCGTTCAAAGGGACAATACCGTTCCCGACATTTGCCTGGAGCGATGTAGGAAAATTACGGAAAATCTCATGTGCATGGCTGGACTCAGATTTGAATTGTCATCCTCCCGAGTGCGAGTCCAGTGTGGTAATTTCTGTGCAACCTCGCTGGATATGTAAACGGCAACCAAATGTGGCTCAGACTCAGAGAGATAGTGTTGACTGAAAATGGAGTGTTCCATACCAATAACTTAATGAAGAAGGGAACAGAATACCCATGGTACACAAAAAAGGGCAGGACAGTAACGAAAAATGCTCATCAGATTTTTAAAAAACGCAAAGTGTTCAATCTCGATAACTGTTCACTGGTGCTCGGCACTTTGCGCTGACTTCAGTGCTGGATGCTTTAAATAGCGTCCACAACGAAACCCTGCCATAAAATATAGCAGAAAGTCCAAAGAGAGAGAGAGAGAGGAACGGATTATGCTGAAATAGGTGAGATGATGTCACGTACATGACAGAAAGTTGTGGTGGCTGCGATTAAAATAAAGGAGTTTTTAATTGTAGCGAGATCATTTTACTACACTTCGATCACCAATTTTCCCCTGCGGATGTTAAACATTTTGTTGAGTCCCGCCTGCGTAGGGAGAAATGTCGATCGTAAGAAAGTTAAAGAAATCAGAGCTCGCACGGAAAAATTTAAGTGTTCGTTTTACTCACGTGCTATACGAGAGTGGAGCGGCCAAGGAATACTTTTAAGGTAATTCTACTAGCCATCTGTTAAGCACTTACAAATAAAACGCTGATTAGGCATGTACATGCCGAAGTAGAAGCTTTTAAATTCGCAAAAAATTCAATTGTATGACTTGTTTATTTAGACTAAAATTTGAAATTGACCCTGTTATCTTTCCTCCCTTTTTACAACAATGATGACGTCCTTCTCCGTTCTTGAGCTGTTTTGGTTTCTAATTGGCATGCGGAAGACCCGCTTTCGGTGATCGATAATACCGTTAATTGACCCTTGGTTGGAGAACTGGAGAGAGGTGAACTCAGAATTGTGAGGAGATTTGGGAAGCTACTTTAATGAGGAGAAGCATTCCCGAGGTTCAAAAATTTGACAAAGACTATAATATCACTGAACTGACCACATGACCATCCCTACCGCATCTAAAGGACGCCGTAAGCCGGTCAGCAGCACGAGCTAACTTTTTTAACAACTTTTTATTAGTTCGCTTTCTTGTCTGTTTGTCTGTTCAGCACGAACTATGCAGTTGATTTCAAACTAACTTACCGTTGAGCAAAAGGCTTGAAACTTTTGATATGCGTCAGAACTGGATTACAATGCAATATTAGCTCGCTTTCTTGTCTAGTGTGTGACGGTGGGTACATAGTTTTTCTATCTGTTTGTCTGTTCAGTTTAAATTTCCAATTGATTTCGAATTAAGTACCTGATGATCTAGAGACTTCAAACTCTTTAACACATCTCAGAACTGGGTGACAATAGAATATTAACTCATTTTATTGTATGGTGTGGCGTGGGGTACTTTGTGTACCGCTGCTATTTCTCCCTTCCCTGTTGCAATCGCAAATGTTTTGAAGTAAGAACGATTGCTGGTAAGACTCGATGTCAGCTCGACTCTGTCTCATGTAACACACTTCTACCATAAATAAGGTATTAGGACACATGTTTTAATTTATACACTTGCCACTGGATTAGATTTATTGGTCTATGAACAGATAGCCCAATCAGGCGAAATTGTAGCTTCAAACAACTATCCAGTAACTGTTCAGTTTATTCAAACGAGTTGAGAAATACAACATTTAATGCTATTTTTGAGAGTAGGTTACATAAGTCCGTCTCCTAAACACTGATATTTAAATTGTCATTGGTGAGACATTATTGATTCCTACTCTGCATTTCAGACAAAAGTTTATTGTCCAACAAAATCGTCATTTATTATAGATTTACTTTTAAGATATAATTAAGGTAGGTGACCTGTCACTAGAAAGATATTTCTCATATTAAAATCCGGATTAATAACAGTTCATTTTCGTTCGACTTCTATTTAGAAGAAATAACGACCATTCCACATCAATCACTTTATTTAAAATAAATTTTTGTTAAATAAGAGCTGGTAAATTCATTGAGTCACTCAGTGCGACACAATCAATACAGGGCTATTACAAATGATTGAAGCGATTTCATAAATTCACTGTAGCTCCATTCATTGACATATGGTCACGACACACCACAGATACGTAGAAAAACTCATAAAGTTTTGTTCGGCTGAAGCCGCACTTCAGGTTTCTGCCGCCAGAGCGCTCGAGAGCGCAGTGAGACAAAATGGCGACAGGAGCCGAGAAAGCGTATGTCGTGCTTGAAATGCACTCACATCAGTCAGTCATAACAGTGCAACGACACTTCAGGACGAAGTTCAACAAAGATCCATCCACTGCTAACTCCATTCGGCGATGGAATGCGCAGTTTAAAGCTTCTGGATGCCTCTGTAAGGGGAAATCAACGGGTCGGCCTGCAGTGAGTGAAGAAACGGTTGAACGCGTGCGGGCAAGTTTCACGCGTAGCGCGCGGAAGTCGACGAATAAAGCAAGCAGGGAGCTAACCGTACCACAGCCGACAGTTTGGAAAATCTTACGGAAAAGGATAAAGCAGAAGCCTTACCGTTTACAATTGCTACAAGCCCTGACACTTGATGACAAAGTCAAACGCTTTGAATTTTCGGCGCGGTTGCAACAGCTAATGGAAGAGGATGCGTTCAGTGCGAAACTTGTTTTCAGTGATGAAGCAACATTTTTTCTTAATGGTGAAGTGAACAGACATAATGTGCGAATCTGGGCGGTAGAGAATCCTCACGCATTCGTGCAGCAAATTCGCAATTCACCAAAAGTTAACGTGTTTTGTGCAATCTCACGGTTTAAAATTTACGGCCCCTTTTTCTTCTGCGAAAGAAACGTTACAGGACACGTGTATCTGGACATGCTGGAAAATTGGCTCATAGCACAACTGGAGACCGACAGCGCCGACTTCATCTTTCAACAGGATGGTGCTCCACCGCACTTCCATCATGATGTTCGGCATTTCTTAAACAGGAGATTGGAAAACCGATGGATCGGTCGTGGTGAAGATCATGATCAGCAATTCATGTCACGGCCTCCACGCTCTCCCGACTTAACCCCATGCGATTTCTTTCTGTGGGGTTATGTGAAAGATTCAGCGTTTAAACCTCCTCTACCAAGAAACGTGCCAGAACTGCGAGCTCGCATCAACGATGCTTTCGAACTCATTGATGGGGACATGCTGCGCCGAGTGTGGGAGGAACTTGATTATCGGCTTGATGTCTGCCGAATCACTAAAGGGGCACATATCGAACATTTGTGAATGCCTAAAAAAACTTTTTGAGTTTTTGTATGTGTGTGCAAAGCATTGTGAAAATATCTCAAATAATAAAGTTATTGTAGAGGTGCGAAATCGCTTCAATCATTTGTAATAGCCCTGTATATTACCTTTCTGGTGAGATAGGCCGCAATACATTAAGACTGCCTTGGGTACGATGTTAAAAAGAAAAGATGTATTTCCAAGGGCGGTATTCCGGCTGCTGGATCAGTGGCTATATATCAGTTTCAATATGTTTCACTTGTGTTTCTATTCTTCGAATGACTATATCTGTATTTTTATATTTTACTGCCCAATGCATGGGTTCGCACTTGATCATTTGTATGAATACCAGATGAATGGACATGGTGCTGCTATCCTGCAGCACAGGGTCAAGATTTAAACATTACACACTTGCTCCAGCCCTGGCAAATTGAACAAATTTTGTTTTAGGAAATTTGTGGTAACGTCTTATGGGACCAAACTGCTGAGATAATCGGTCCCTAAGCTTACACACAACTTACACTAACTTAAGCTAGGGACAACACACACATACACACACACACACACACACACACACACACACACACACACACACACACACACACGCCCGAGGGAGGACTCGAACCTACGACGGCTGGAGCCACGCGGACCGTGAGAAGGCGCCTGAGACCGCGTGGCTACCCCGCGCGGCTTGAACAAATAGTCTGGTTCTGTTACATTAGGCGTGGTCGAGGGTACACCTCGAGGGTACAGCTCTTGTATTTGTACTTGGGCAGTTCATGATAAAAGCTGTGATTTTTGGGTAAGAAAAATACCAACTGTGGTATAAATTGTAATAGCTGGGACTCAACTTTTGTTGATTATCAATTTTCTATGTAAGATACAATAAGAGCTGAGAATCTAGTTTGTACGTAAAAGGAAAGTGTAACAGTTTACAACACTATCGTAAAGGTCATTAAAGTTGTTATGCTGTTTTCTGTCAGTGATTGTAAAGCTATTCCCTTTGGTAAGACTCCAAGGAAAGGTTGTAACGGCCACTTATGTAACTTCTGTTCGTGGCAAGTCGTCGAAATTTTTATCGTATGTTCTTAGTTCCTACGATGATGTTCTAGGGAAACCTTGAAACTTTTTTTCAATATCATTATCCGTTACCGAGATCCAGAGATTCAAGGTTCCCGTACTTCATCACGTTAGATATGCACGGAATATCCGGTCTGAGGTGTAAAAGTTTTTTTTTTTTAACTGATCTATGCATCGTAAAAGTTCTGAGCGCACAAAACTATGTTTTTAGCCAGCATTTTTTCACCAATGAAATATTTGTAAGCCTTGTCTGTGTAACTGGCACAAAGTGGTACTGCAGTGACAAAAAATGAGCTAAACACGGTCTTAAGGTGCCTGAAGAGCTTGACTGCCAAAAATTATCAAAATCTACATCTAGATCTACATCTATATGACTACTCTGCAATTCACATTTAAGTGCTTGGCAGAGGGTTCATGGAACCACAATCATACTATCTGTCTACCATTCCACTCCCGAACAGCGCGCGGGAAAAACGAACACCTAAACCTTTCTGTTCGAGCTCTGATTTCTCTTATTTTATTTTGATGATCATTCCTACCCATGTAGGTTGGGCTCAACAAAATATTTTCGCATTCGGAAGAGAAAGTTGGTGACTGAAATTTCGTAAATAGATCTCGCCGCGACGAAAAACGTCTTTGCTTTAATGACTTCCATCCCAACTCGCGTATCATATCTACCACACTCTCTCCCCTATTACGTGGTAATACAAAACGAGCTGCCCTTTTTTGCACCCTTTCGATGTCCTCCGTCAATCCCACCTGGTAAGGATCCCACACCAAACAGCAATATTCTAACAGAGGACGAACGAGTGTAGTTGAAGCTGTCTCTTTACTGGACTTGAAACGCAACCTTTGGCTCGCCTTCTCCACAATATTATCTATGTGGTCTTTCCAACTGAAGTTGTTCGTAATTTTAACACCCAGTTACGTAGTTGAATTGACAGCCTTGAGAATTGAACTATTTATCGAGTAATCGAATTCCAACGGATTTCTTTTGGAACTCATGTGGATCACCTCACACTTTTCGTTATTTAGCGTCAACTGCCACCTGTCACACCATATAGCAATCTTTTCTAAATCGCTTTTCAACTGATACTGGTCCTCGGATGACCTTACTAGACGGTAAATTACAGCATCATCTGCGAACAACCTAAGAGAACTGCTCAGATTATCACCCAGGTCATTTATATAAATCAGGAACAGCGGAGGTCCCAGGACGCTTCCCTGGGGAACACCTGATATCACTTCAGTTTTACTCGATGATTTGCCGTCTATTACTACGAACTGCGACCTTCCTGACAGGAAATCACGAATCCAGTCGCACAACTGAGACAATACCCCATAGGCCCGCTGCTTGATTAGAAGTCGCTAGTGAGGAACGGTGTCAAAAGCTTTCCGGAAATCCAGAAATACGGAATCAACCTGAGTCTGCCAATTCAGAATGTTTTTAATAATATTTTTATTCTTGTCAGATACAAATTGTAATGCGGGCGTTTTCGATGAATTACAGTCGATGAGCAACGTATTCAGAACAAATGTAAAGCAGTTGATTTTATCTTCAGTTTATATCATGTGTACTTGTTTGCTGTTTATATGTGTCAAACTATACGAATGTGTCGATGTAAGCAGCAAACGGTTCTGTAACAGGGAAAAGAAGCGAACCAGCGGAAAAATACTCCTGCCGAAGCTCAAAACAGGCGAATATCTTCCTCTTAAAACACTCTGACACAAAATTGGGTAACCAACTGGCTCATTGCTCGTTTTGCCATCCTCACTCAAACTTTTCAAATGCGAATATATTCACACTTTCTTGTGCTGAAAGATATTAACAGAGAGATGTGACGGTGCATAAGAGAGCGCCAGTTGTAGAGAAAGACAGAAGAGACAATGGAAATGAGAAATACATGAGTGTGGAGACAACACATAGTCTTCGGGTGTCTGGATGCTCTTAGACCGAAGAACTTTAACACGTAAGTGTAGGGAAGAGCGAATTTCGGAGAGACATTTTAAGTACATAGGTATACAGGGAAAAAAATGGACCCCCAGAATTTTTGGGCTGCCAAAGTATTGTGGAGACAGTGGCGGTGGGAATAAAATACAGTAAGGGAGATTGTGAGTGAGAGAGGAGACAGTTGGAGTGGGGTATAATGTAAATCAGTAGGAGAAGAAGGAGTGGGAGACATACATAGACAGTGACAGTGAGAGGAAGATGCTGAGTATGAAAGCTTAACTACGAAGAGAGACTGAGTAAAAGGGTTTAAAATGTTTGCGTGCCAAAATATTTGGTGAGATTGGTATCCCTCTTTTCTGTCATAGTCTTTTAAAGAGGAACATATTCGCCTTTTTGTGCTCCGACAGGAGCAATTTTCCACTAATGTTAAAATGATCTCACTTACCCGCTTTGTGAGACAGCGATAAGCTAATATTAACTAATGGCATTACTATTAATACGTATGTCATAAAACGTAGGCCAAAAACCACTTCACGTCGATCACCGGCCTCGAATAAAGCAGACCTGGCTCAAGGAAGATACATGTTTCTTTCCTTCCTAAATTTTAGCACAGCTCAGAAGGAAGGTGGAACTTTAAGGTCACAGCCATTTTAAGACACAATACCCCCTTTGAAGATGAGTCACTTGAAAATGATCCGCATGGAGTCCTGGTAGTGGGGGCACTGGGGTGGGTTGATGCACATCATACCATAAGGAGCGTACGAGCAGCAGAGAGGGTATAAATTATTCCACAGCTCTCAGGCGCTTCCATCTAGTGAGTAGGATCCTCGAGATTACATTGTGTCACCCCTTAGTACAGAAACGTCCCGTTTGCACACTGAGTAATAACATGTGAGGAATGATGCTTTTTGTGCGATAATCTTCGTCCCTGCATGTTGCTCGTTTATACTGACGTAATCGATTACTATCCTAAGAAGAACAATCCGATTAGCTTTCCGTATAGCGCTGTTCCTTTATTTCCCACGACGCAAAGAATGTTCCAAAATCTATAGATTACGTAAACACTTCCCCGTGATCATCAAAAAAATTAATGTTTCACTGCTTACGAAAGTGCGTCACAGGAAGAACGGAATTAGACCTATCGACAACTTTGAATTTTTTACCCAGCCTGTTCTCTCGCCCACCACATACGATTTTACATTATTTTGCTGACACTAGGCGTGGCCTGTGGGTAGATACAAGCCACTTCTGACTAAACCACAAATGCAAAGAAAAGTTTACGTCTTATAATATGAATGTAATCTAAAAGAGAAGTAATCCTAAAAACCTACATACGATATGTAAAGACAAAATCGTATACAAGGAGAGCAATAAAAAGTGCAGAACCAGTGGTCTAGGGTAGTCTTCCGCAACCTCTTATTACTCAAAATACATCCAGCCTAGCCAATACTCAACACAGCACACTAAAATGTCTGTCCCCTAAATATCGTGTGAATCTTACTAATTTATTGTAGTTATTAGGCCGTTATGTGATCAATTATTTATGTTTTGTCTTCGTATTGACCAACTAGCATCACATAAGAACTTCAGTTCTCTTTATTTCCCTGTTGTTTCCCATTTTTCCAGTACTCCTTCATCTTCTCCCCATCTTGATTTTTCCTTTCTTCTGTCCATGCTGTTCTCGATTTATTATTTCTTCTGCATTGAAACGATTCTAAATTTACTATTTTATTCTTAAAAATGTTCATGTCTGTTACTTCCGATTCGTTTCTTTCTACGTCTTTCCTTATTTCTGTAATCCATGTTACTGTCCATTTCCCCTTCCACGAATATAGGAATATTTGTTTCGCTAGCCTGTTATCTTTCATTCGGTAGATTCATCTTCTTTTATACATAACTTACAATATTTGCTCTGTATTTCTGTAGATCCCTCATTACTTCTCATTTTCGAGTAATCTGTAATTTCCACTAATTATTTTTCTAGTAATTCATCTTTCATTTACTTCTTTTCGATCCTCCTTAGAGTTCATTGTTAGGTATTCAGATCCATATTAACATTCTTGTCGTACTAATGTTGTTCACTGTTTTAGTTTAGTTTTTGTAGATATGCATTTCTTGTTGTAAATTTGTTTTCTCAAATAATATGCTTAATTCATTCCGCTAACTCTTGCATCTACTGAAATTATTTCTAGTCCATTCGGTGGTATAGTTTCGTCAAGATATTTAAACTTACTTACTTACTCTATTTTATCCATTTGTGTTCCTTTGGATGTCGGTACATTTTTTATAGTTTCCATCAATTTTGTTTCTTTGTCTGACATTTTGAAATCAGTTCTATTTTTCACTTATTCCAGAGGATTTATATGAATAAATGTGTCTGTCTGATTTTCAGGAACTTTTACAAAATCGCCGGCAAAAGCCAGGCAGTTTACCTTCATTCGGTTTATTTTCCTTCCTAGAATTATTGGTTCAGTTTTATGATTTTTAAGCTCCTAATTCTAAATCCTTAATATTTTTTCTAGAATGCAGCTAAGCAATAAAGGTAATAAATCATTCCCTTGTTTAACACCAGTCTTTATTTCAAATTGCTGCGATACTTCGCCCATAGAATTTATTTTACACATCATCTTTGTTAGAGTTATGGTTGCTAGTTTTGCTTTAACACCAAATTGTGAAATGATTTTTTTGTCTCACTGTCTATCAGATCATATGCTATTTGAAATGAATGTCTGATGTAGTGTGGATCTTAAGTTAATAATCAGATCTGTGTATTATCTTCCCCTTCGGAAACCACCCCCATAATCTCCCAGTTGTTTGTCTAATGTTACTCCACTTCTGACCAGAAGAAGTCTGGATAAAATTTTGTATTCCACTGCCAGAAGTGACTTTCCTCTACAACTGTTGACATTTCGTACGTCTTCCGTTCCATGTAGTGGGAAAATCAATGCTCTTTTCCGCTCATCAGGAATCTATTCAGTTTTCCATATATTCTGAAAAAGCGGTTGTAGATCATTTATAAACTTTGTTTCTGACCATTCTAATACTTTTGCTGTAATAGGGTGATTTGACAGCTTCACGAATTTCTTGCTCTGTTGGACATCTTCTTCCAGATTTTGTGGTATTCCTGGACATTCCAATTTAACTGTTGGAATTGGACTGTTTAAGAGCGTTTCAAAATATTTTTCTACTGTTCCACAATTTTCTTAGTTGTTTAATCCTGTTTCACCATTTTCATCTCTGAAACAAATATCTGCTGCTTGTTAACCCTTAAGTACAAGTTGAAAAGTTTGGTAAAAATTTCTAATATTACTTTTCGTACAATTTTCTGGTATTTGCATAAGCTGAGATTTTTCCAAACTTCTTTTGTTTTTCCTGATTATTTTCGATGTTTCTATTCTTTTTTGTCTGAATTCTTCTAAATGTTCCTTTTTTAACATCTTCATTACCTCGAGTTTTGGGCTCTTCATTATAGCGCTTCCTTATATTCTTCGTTCCATCATGTCTCGTTTATTCTTGACCAGAAAACTTTATAGTTCTATTTATACTTGCCCCGGAATAAACAATATTCTTTGTTGCTGTGGTAATTTGTACATGTAGTTCATGTCAATCACCTGTTTTTGCTGTCTCAGTTTTGTCTTCTAGTTCTTCTATGTCTGCTGTTGTATTATTGCCTGTTTTGGAATCGTACCAGATTACTTTCTTGGTTGTATTTTTTGTTTTAGATGTGACAAATCGTATTTTAATCTTGGAGAGATAATAATCTCAATCAAACTGCACATTTCTTATTACTTGAACGCTTATAATTTTCGTATGGTAATACGAATTTTAAAGTGAATATGTCTAGACATACGTTCAGTGTCGTACTTGAGCCTGCTTAGGTGCGCTCTAATAACTGAATCGTGGCAATATCGTTGAGAAAGTAAGCCTCACTTCTTCATCGATGGATTTCAGCCTCTCTCTGTTGAATGATGTAGTTTCAGTCAACGTAGAGAAAACCAGTTCACACCTAATTCTCAGTTGCTGAAAATGGTAGTAACACATTAACAGACATCCAGGAGATAGCCGAGTATATACAGCTTATTGACAGCCTAATATATCTAAAGGCACATCGAAAAAGTTTTATTTCTGTGTTATGTCTGTTTTCAACTCTGTTCCTCTTCTAAGACTAATCCTAAGGTATTTGCAGATGTTTCGAATCCATGAATGGATCACTAACCGAGTCAACATCTTCAACACTCTCTCCGGATTTTTCTTTTTAAAGTGTACGAAAATATCGGAATGATATTCCAGTTTAGACACTCATTTATCGTCTGTAAATAAATCCCCATACACATCCCTCTCAGTATTCAAAATCGCAATTAATTCATCTCCAAGCACAAAGATTCACATTCACACTTTACCTCGAGATAACCATCGTACTTCTGTACGTAGCAGAGGTGTAATGGGGCCGCGATTTGATGAAGTTCATGGCTTTTGATGCTTCGTCCGTCACAATTTTGAGAGGAGATGGCAAAGACTTAGCAACAGTGGCTTCGCGGTGAATGTAGTCAAACGCCCTGTGTACCGATGTAGTTTAGTATAACACAGGCAACGTGCAGTTTTCGTCAGCTGCATGGCAACAGTGTAACAAAGCACCGCGTTATAGATAGAAAGATGCTAAATGAACCGCGTTTGGCTGTCAAGAGAGCTGTGCGTGAAGCCTTTAATGATTAATATAACAAAATTTTGTCAAATGCTCTTTCACAAAACCTAGAGCAATTCTGGTCGTGTGTGACCGCAGTTAGTGGAACCAATTGTAGAAAAAGCAAAGGCAGAAGTATCTAACCCCTTTTTCAAATGTTCCTTTATAAAGAAAAACCCTGAAGAATTGCCCGAATTTAATCTTCCTGCCAGTAAAAAGAGGAGCGTAACAAGTGTTGGAATCCGTGGCCTTGAGAAGCAGCCGGAGTCATTAAAACTGAACACAACCACAGAGCCCGATAGACTTCCTGTCAGAGTGTGTAGTGAACTGCCGCCTCAGTCAGTCCCTCTTTAAATTATAATCCATCGTAGATTTCTCGAATAATAAATCGTGTCCAGTGGCAGGAAGAAACCGCAAGATCACTCCCGTTTACAAGAAGGGTAGTAGAACTGGTCCACAAAATTACCGTCTAATATCCTTGACACAGATTTTTTGTGGAATCTAAGAACATATTCTGAGTTCAAAAATAATGAGATATCTCAAACTCCTGCATGCATCTTAATCGTATGGGATATCAAGCGAAATATGTGACTGGATTGCGTATTGTTTGGTATGAAGGATGCAGCAAGTTATTTGTACGGTTATTCGTCAACAGATGTATAAGTAACATTAGATGTGCCCCAGGGAAGTATGTTGGGACCCTTGCTGTTAACGTTGTCTATTAATGACCTTGCGAACAATGTCAATAATGGCAGAAGACTTTTTGCAGATGATGCTGTTATCGTTCTGTGAAGTACTGTCTGGAAGCAGCCGCGCAAATATTCAGTCAGATCTTGATTATACGAGTGTAAAAGTGATGGAAAGGTAGGCAACTTGCTTTAAATGTTCAGAAATGTGAAACTGTACACTTCATGAAACGAAGAAAACGTAGTAACCTATCATTATAATATCAGTGAGTCACAGGTGGATTCGGTTAACTTATACAATTAAGTGGGTGTAACATTTTGTAGGGATACGAAACGGGATGAGCGCATTGAGTCAGTCATGTGTAAATAGGTAGTAAACTTTATGAACATTGCACATACTTACCAAATTTCTCAAGCTAAGATTCTTGTACAGCTTTCATACTTCATTTAACCATTCCGAGCGCAATATGGTCCTATTATCAGCACAAATTACTTTATTTACACTTAAAATCATTGCTTACAGACTATGAAGCATTACTGCTGTTTTGCAAAGTTTCAGAAAGCTAAAGTATTGTCACATTACTGTTCATCAGGACTACATGTCCTACAGTTTATTTTAGTGTTTCATGAGGTTTTTAAAATGTTAATTCTTCTTTTTTCATGAATGAGGACTGCATTTCTGATTTCTAGAAAGATTTAGATTATCATGTTGAAATGTGTTTTGCTAATTACTCCATGGAAAACAAGCCACATCGGCTCATCAGTTCCAGGGAGTTTGATGAAAGATGTCTGTTATAATTTGCCAGCTTTCATATTTGTGTCATGCTTATTACATATCTACTACTCACGAACAGTCTTTGTTCTCATATCAACGTCCACTGATCGATATTCTATGTATTCATCGTTGCATCTGCTGTACTAGTTTATATTGTCCAAGATCTTTCAGGCGAGTGCGGCCTCAGTCAATGAGAACTGAGGGAGCAGAGACACTCCACTTACCTTGAAAGTCTGGAGGAGAAATAAGTCTTATTCCTCATGCTATTCCGTCTGACTGATCCGGAGTGGAGGTGTGCTTGTGCTTGCTGTGATACGGTTTGCTATTGACCTTGGCTGCACATAATTATGTAGAGAAAGGTGGAGGGCGATGTATGAAAGCAGCTTGTGGTTAGTATTATTGAAGTGATACGGAGAATTGTAAACAATATTCCTCCACATGTCTTCTCTGGAACACAAGGTAATGTGCTTCCTTATTTACGAAAAGGTGAGCCATTTTCGAAGATACTTGCATCTCATGCAGGAAGAATCGTATAGTAAGCAAGAATGTCCATTATTTTAATAACAACTTTCCAGACTCAAGAAGGTAAGTTTTCCATGAGAATTGCAGATCAGTAATTGTTCGCCGTAATGATATGGAATTTCTTTAGAGAACGATGTATTACCAGTTACGAACAGTCAAGTGTTATGAACCATCATTGTGTCCACTGTATGATAGGTATATTTACTACCAGAAGTAGTCTAGATTATGGTAATCGGATCAAAGGTTTGATTCAGTGAAGATAAACTTGCGTAGTTAACTGTAATAAATCATTTCAGATGCTACAGAATATCCGTTGAGCTAAATGTAAGTGTCTGTATCGAATTATACCTGAAGGGCGGTCGAAGTAGTTGTATTCCATTTTGGTGGCTGTTTTCACTTAGGAAAGAGGGCGTCCTTTGTCAAGGAAATTTCGTGTGGGACTTAATAAGCATTACCACAAAAAAATTTTTAGAGACACCATACAACTAACGATTAATTACTTTCCTGCTCTTTCATCAGAAGTCCTTCCATTCTGGAGAATCTCTTCAATTCTTAACAATATGGATAATTTTCAACCCCCTTCTATAGCAGCACGTTCAAAACGCTTAGTTGCTATTTTCCCACAGTCCATGACTGACTGTCATACAATGTTGCACCCTAAACATTTATTCTGACAAATTTCTTCATCAAATTAAGGTCAGTGTTTTATAGTAATAGACTCCCTTTGGCCAATAATATTTTCTTTGTCTCTGCTTCTTCCTTGCTTCGTCCATCATATGTTGCTTTCCTTACAAGGTTGAAGAATACCTTCAATTAGACGTTAATTTTACTGCTAATTTAGTTTCTGCTATTCCTCCTTTACATTCGTCTTTCTGCGTTTAATTCTCAATCCACATCATTTGACGCGCCGTGGTATTTAACAGGTCTTGAAGTTCTTCCTCACTTTGACCGAGAAATACCATTTTGATGTCCTTTCAGCCTGAATTTGGAGCCCCACTCCTTTTATAGGTTGAACAGCAGGAACGAAAGACTGCATCCCTGTGGTGTACGCTTTATATGCCGAGCACTCGTTTTTGGTGCTACCACATACTGTGCATTGCCCCCCTTTTCCCGTATCTTACGCCTATTTACCTGAGATTTTTCGAACATTTTGCTCCATTTTACATAATCCAACTCTTTCTCTATGTCGAAAAACCTTATCAATTCAACACGATTATGGTGAAGTCTTTTTCCATTATCAAGTGCAACGTCAGAACTGACTCTCTATAGATTTTACCTTCCCAAAGCCAAACTGATCGTCTTCTAATAGATCCCTACACAGAACAGAAGTTCACAATACACAATACAATGACGTAAGTCACTTAAATATTAACCATTGAAAACAGAGCTGAAACTGAAAATTAATGACGAGGACAATTGTAAACTACGGATGTGTAACATGAACATTAACGAGTACTGATGAGCAGCAGCTCAGGATACCTGAACACAGTTACGCGCAATATGTAACGGGCAGTTCAGTGTAACAATAGTTTCTGGAGATGTAGAGCTGACACAGAGCTGGGTCGCCTCAAGCAGGGATAATAAGAATAATAAAAAGCAGGAGGATCGCTTTGCTTGCACATGTCCTTAGGATGGATAGTGTAAACGCAATTAAAATTGTTTTTGGATGGGGGTCAAATGGAAGAGGATGGAGAGGAAGGCCACGGAAACGATGGATAGACGATGTTGAAGAAGTAGCAAAATCTCTGAGTGAGGGGATGGCGGGGAACCACGCTGGTGAGGGTAGAAAAGAGGGAACTTGTTCACCCACGAAAGGTTGTAGCACCGTGAGAAGAAGAACAAGAAGAAGAAGAAGAAGAAGAAGATGTTACTGGCGAGCAGGAAAGGGAATTACGTTACCCATGACTCAATCCTGAAAAGCACCATGCACTTCCGCATCGTCTATTCCTCCTTACGCTCCAAAGACGTTTGCAGTTGTTAGTATTCTCTCAAGACGCTTGTCGTAAATCTGCATGCTACTCACTACAAGTGTTTCAAAGCACTCTACAAAATCCGTTGCAACGGTTAGTATTTTATAGTATATATTTCTCAGATTTTCCTATTTCATAACAATATTAATTTTTAACAGTACAAGATTCTGTTCTTTTATATTGTATGTCATCTGAAGTCGTTGAATGATCGTACCCGTCGGTGAACGTTGAAGCATATCTGAACAACAACTGAGGTGGCGTTTTGCATTTCAATTACCCCTATCTTTACACTGAAATAATCAAAGTCATGAGAAAACGATTTGCACGTAATAGGATGGTCGTAGTGTCGCATACAGAAGTTGTAAAAGGGCGGTGCATTTTCGGGGCTTTCATTTGTACTCAGGTGATTATGGTCGCACGTCGGGAGTTAACAGACTTTGGACGAGGAAGGGTAGTTAGAGCTAGACGCAAGGGGCACTCCATTTCGGAAATCGTTAGGGAACTCAATATTCCGAAACCTACAGCGTCAAGAGTGAGTAAAGAATACCGGATTTCTGGCATCACCTCTCACAACGTACAACGCAGTGGCCGAAGGCCTTCACCTAACGATTGAGGGTAGTGGCGTTTGCGTGGAGTTGTCAGTGCTAACAGACGAGTAACACTGCGCGAAGTAAGCATAGAAATCAATGAGGGAAGTACTACGAACGTATCGTGTTAGAGCAGTGCGATGAAGTTGGGCGTTAATGGGATATTGCAGAAGCTGACTGACACGAGTGCCTCTGCTAACCGCACGAAATTGCCAGCAGAACCTCTTCAAGAGAATGTGACCATATCAGTTGGAGCCTAGAAGACTGAAAAATCATGGCGTGATCAAATGAGACCCGACTGAAGTTGACGAGAGCTACAGGTAGGATTCGTGTGTGGCGCACTAAGCCATGGACCCGTCAACAAGGCGCTGAGCAAGCTGGTCGTGACACCATAATGGTATGGGCTGTCTGTAAGTGGAGTGGCTTGAGTCCTCTTGTCCAGCTGAAGTGATCACTGACTGGCAATGGTATGTTCGACCATTCATTGACTTTATATTCCCAAAGATCGAAGGAATTCTTATGGATGAAACTGTGCCCCGTCGCTGGGGCACAGTTGCTCGAGACTGGTTTGAAGATCAATCTGGACACTTCGAGGGAATGATTTGGCAACCAAGATCGTCCCACATGAATCCCATCGTACATTTATGGGACATAAGAGATCAGTTCACGCATAAAATCCTACACCGGCAGCAGATCGCAAGTGTGGACGGCTATAGAGGCAACATGGCTCATCATTTCTTCAGGGAATGCCAGTGATTTGTTGACTCCATGTGCCGTCGAGTTGCTGCACTTCGCCAGGAAAAATGAGGTCCGACGCGATATTAGGTGTCCCATGACTCTTGCCACCTCAGTGTATATTTCTTGCTTCAGCTGCTCCTGCCGCAAATTAAAGTAAGGTAGTATTCAGGAAAGCTGTACAAGTCGCTCTTCTGTGACGGGAACAGGTGCAAAAGAAAAAGTTGGATCAGTAGGTGAAGATATATAGAATAGTGCCGACTACGAAATGCATCGGTGGCACTGCTGAGCGCAGGGCAGGATCTGTTGGGGTAGGTAACTCCGATCGAGCCGCATTGCACGTTGTGGCCCGTCATCCGTTACTACCGGATTTTATTGACGACCCCAGAAGCGCGTGGCGTGTGGAAGCAAGCGCAACAGCGCTGCGCAGGCCGGACCATCGGCGCCCTCCACTCGTGTGAGACAGCGGCGCACGTCTGAAATCGGCCGCACACTCGTGCTCCACATTTTCAATTAAAAACTTAATTAAGGCAGTTGTCGGGGGCTGCGCCGCACCACGGCACGGAGCAGCGCGCCTTCTCGCAGATTCCGGCCGGCCGTCTCGTAATTAAATAGCCACCGCCGATCCCATCGCCACGAGTGTAAACTTTTAATTAACTGCTCGTCAGGTCACAGTTGAGACTTCTCATCCGGTAACTCTCATTCACGGTTGGCGCGTCGCTGCTTGGTGTCGTGTGCGAATGTAGGGGATTACCAACTTTAAATGCATAACTGTGTTTGCAACTGCAAGTCTCGTGTGAAGCACTCAGATACGGAAAAGCCAATTAAACCACGTTTATGGTGATCTGGAAAGACATTAGGAGCTTAGAAAGCGTCGGATCCGCAGTCTGCTTTGGTCCAGAACCACCTAGAGAACAGAACGTTACGCGTCTTTCTTAACTGAAACCAATTGTTGACATAAAACGAGAATATGAACCACTGAAATTTTGTAGGTAGTTACTGATCCTCACATACAAAAATGATATGGTTAATAACGTCACAGGATCTGTGCGGCCGTTAGGGAATAATGTTTGCGATGAAATTGGATTCATTTCTCCCTTAGATAGTAAAAGGTAAATGCGAAGTACTCTGTCTAAAATTAATCGTTTCCTTCAGGCGAGAGACTATGTTCATGACATATACTCCTATATAAATAAAATTACTTGACCGATAAACTTCAAATGTTTACATGATACTCAGTTAAACGTTTGACTTGTCTTTATATAGCGGTATACATTTATATAGCATATATATTAAAGACGAGTTACTAGAGTATTGAATAATAATATGAAATAAATCACTAGAGAGCTTTTGCTTTTTAAATAGGTATTTATATACCATATATATTGAAGACTGTTTACTAGATTATTGGAAAAAATTGAAATTAATCAGTAAAGAGCTTTAGTGATTTTCGCTAAGTACATTACCCATATATTTCAAATTTTTATTCAATTTTCTAGTAATAAACCGCTATATAAAGACAAGTCAACTATTAAAATTGTTACCAAAAATCTCGAGAAGTTCTGACTGACTGGCTTACTTCGAATGGACATGTTTTTTAAAATGGTTTTCTGTTAAAGCAGACTGCGGGAAAGAAAATGTTGTGGTATGCTGTGCTGCAAAAAATGTTTGGTTTCTCTCTCTTTCTCGTTGTCATTTTTACCTGCGATAATAGGATACTGAAACCTTTAGAAAAATTGATTCTCACAGTTATATTCATTTTCCTTACGTATAAAATTTTAAACAAAAGCTGAATACATTACTGAACAAATATCTAAGTTGTTTTGATTTCTTCCTCGCCGTCAGTCTTAACAGATAATAGTAAAGTTGTATTCAGGTCTTATGGGATAATGAATGTGAATCGACAAAAACTTTGCAATCCAAACAGTTTCCAAATTAAAACTAAACTAAATACTGTCACTGCAGCTACTCTCCTCACAGATCTAGTGCCAGGAGAAGTCTCTCGTATCTCGTATACCAATGATCCCAACCGATTTACGCATTTATTTTTGTTGTTGTGGTCTTAAGTCCTGAGACTGTTTTGATGCAGCTCTCCATGCTACTCTACTCTGTGCAAGCTTCTTCATCTCCTGGTACTTAGTGCAACCTACGACCTTCTGAATCTGCTTAGTGTATTCATCTCCTGGCCTCCCTCTATGATTTTTACCCTCCACACTGCCCTCCAATGCTAAATTTTTGATCTATTGATACCTCAGAACATGTCCTACCAACCGGTCCCTTCTTATTGTCAAGTTGTGCCACAAACTCCT
This sequence comes from Schistocerca piceifrons, assembly GCF_021461385.2. NCBI lineage: Eukaryota > Metazoa > Arthropoda > Insecta > Orthoptera > Acrididae > Schistocerca > Schistocerca piceifrons. Next base: position 674,491,114 of record NC_060140.1, on the reverse strand, counting down.
CTTGTCCCCAGTTCTATTCAATTCTATTTTTAGTGACTTCAATTCTCAACCAAGGTTTCGTTGGCTGTAATAATAAACAAGACTCAGTGTCAAAGAGAGGGAGTGGGAGGGAAGATGATATGGGTACAGAATGTGAGCGGGGAGGGCCATAGAGACGGGGAAGGAAGGAGGTGGACTGACAGGGGTGAGGAGGTGACATAGAAAGAGAGAGAGGGAGACAGAGAGAGAGAGAGAGAGAGAGAGAGAGACAGACAGACAGAGAGGGAGGAGATCAACAAAGAGAGGGGAGAGGAGGTAGACATTTAATTGTAGTACATATTTAGCAGTTGCGAAGCATTGCCAGGTTCACGAGTAACAAAAATTTTCACACAGTGAAAGTTCGCTGTGGTGTAATACAGTACACAGTTTCGGCTGCTATACTAAATTGTTTGAAATTGTCCATCCCTTAGTAACCTCCCCATAAAATAAAAATAAATAATATGAATAATATTCCCCACCAAAATTCGTTCCTATCTAGTGTAACCTCAAAACAGATATTTCTTTCGCATTTAACCTCCCCACAAAAATTTATTCTCATTTTAGTGTAACCTCAAAACAGAAAAATTCCTAAACTTCTCAAAAGTAAAAAGTTATAATTACGTCGTTCACATTCAGTGTAACGTCCCAACAAAAAAAATAGATTCAGTAACCTGGTGGTAATACAATGTAAGTAACCTCTCGATTAAATTGTCACTGCCGGCCGCGGTGGTCTCGCGGTTCTAGGCGCGCAGTCCGGAACCGTGCGACTGCTACGGTCGCAGGTTCGAATCCTGCCTCGTGCATGGATGTGTATGATGTCCTTAGGTTAGTTAGGTTTAAGTAGTTCTAAGTTCTAGGGGACTGATAACCACAGCAGTTGAGTCCCATGGTGTTCAGAGCCATTTGAACCATTTTTTTTAAATTGTCACTCACTTATGACTTTTCAATAATTGACTGGTAATTTAACCTGGTAAATTTTGGACGTCAGCAGTGCTGCGTCATGGCCCTGAAAGTTCATTCTGAATAAAAAAGAGAAAAATTCTTACCTCAATGAAGTCGGGACCTTTGCCTTTCGCGGGCAAGTGCTCTACCAACTGAGCTACCGAAGCACGACTCACGCCCGGTACCCACAGCTTTACTTCTGCCAGTATCTCGTATCCTACCTTCCAAACTTTAATCTGCGAGGAAGTTTCATATCAGAGCACACTTCGCTACAGAGTGAAAATCTCATTCTGGAAACATCCCCCAGGCTGTGGCTAAGCCATGTCTGCGCAATATCCTTTCTTTCAGGAGTGCTAGTTCTGCAAGTTTCGCAGGAGAGCGTCTGTAAAGTTTGGAAGGTAGGAGACGAGATACTGGCAGAAGTAAAGCTGTGGGTACCGGGCGTGAGTCGTGCTTCGGTAGCTCTGTTGGCAGTCTGCCTTCGGCAGTGACACAGTGCGGACCGTGTTGCCTGCCGGCCGCGCTGTGGTGCGCGCGCCTGTTTGTTTACGCCGGAGCAGCTTCGCGTGTGCGGTGTTGTGAGTCTAGAACGAGATGGCACACTCGTACAGAAAAACGACTTTGAAGTTCAGTTTTGCGAACGACTATACACGACCAAAGGCACACGAGATTGAACGTTTCTTCAGAGAAGAGGTAAAAATCGATCCACAGGAAATCGTGGGAATCAATTTATCGCTCGTTTCAAGCGTCGTCTATGTCAAGCTTGTTGACGAGGCTGTTTGCGAAAGACTTCTACAACGATCACCGAACGGGTATCGTTTCTGTCACGCCGACGGGAATGTTGGTGCGGTTACAGTCGATCACGCGGGAATGGGGATCCGCACTATACGAGTCTTCGAACTTCCGTTTGAGGTTCCGTCTGAACTTGTTACCGACGCCTTTCGACCATACGGTACAGTTCTATCCCATGTGGCCGAAAAATGGACGAGTTTTACCACGTACCCCGTTTTAAATGGGGTGAGACAAATACGGATAGAACTGCGCAAGCACGTCCCCTCTTATTTGTACATAGGAGGTTATCGAGCGATTATAATCTATGATGGGCAACCTCGCACTTGCTCGGGGTGTGGGAAAGAAGGTCACGTCCGCTCGGAATGCCTCCAGCGACGTTTAGTGCAAACTCCACGGGATGACATTCAGTCGCCACAACCAACGACTGTCTTACCGTTGACCTTTGTGGAAGCCCTGAGAGGCGACGTGAGGGAGACTTCCGATGGGCACCAGCAGCTGCCCCCTATAGAGAACATGGACACCAACGGACTGGAACTCCGCCCACCGGTTCCACCACAGCAGACACAACACACCACAGAAGAGATGCAGCTGACGGCCGCTCCAGGCTCATCCGTGGTGGCTGCCAGTGCTTCCACCGAGAGCGTGATAGGCCAGGCCCAAGACGGAGGATACGCAACCCCAACAGCCGACGCGGAAGCAAGGCAACGGAAACAGCGTTCGCCGAAGAGAAGAAAGAAGCGTCGACTGACTTCTGCTGACGATAGCCATAGTCCTGAGGGGACAGTGGACGACAACGACAGTATCGACCTGAGACCAGTGGTTTCAACAGATACCGAGATGACGATGCAGGAACTCCACAGCGACGATAACTTCAACTCTCCTTCTCGTGACCGGAAGGCGGAAGTGGAGATGACAACTGTCCAACATCAGAGCGATGACAACGTTACCTCCCATCCTTCGACCAGTTCCGGAAATATGCTGGGGGACTGGGCGCAAGAAATGGACCAACAGGAACAGGATGAAAATACGAACGCGACGATAGAGGACAGTCCTGGCCAGAGGCCGGGAGGGGTCGGGAAATGTTGACCAGCTTAGGTGTGTTGAGGAGCGCCGGGGGTGCAGATGGACGCTTAATGACACCGCCCTACAACTGATGAACACAAGCCAGGCGTACCGCATTGCCACGATAAACATTAATGGCATACGGACAGCGCTTAAAATTCAAATGCTGAAAGATATGTTACGCGCTGCGGACGTGGATATTGTACTCCTACAAGAAGTGCGTTTCACATCGCCGCCGGAGTTCTACGGTTACGAGGCACATTATTCAGTGCACGATGAAAGTGGATGCGGTGTGGCGATTCTCACCAGGGAAGGAATAGGAGTGGAGGACGTCAGGTCTCTCCCTTCGGCACGCGGCATAGCGTTCACTGTCGACGGCGTTCGTTTCATCAATTTATACGCACCATCTGGCTCCACAAAACGAAGAGAAAGGGCGACTTTTTACACCGAAGAGATAGCACCGTTGTTCGCTGGACGCTTTGATAACTATATAGTGGGCGGCAACTTTAATTGTGTCGTCGACAAAAAGGACCAAGTACCTCATTATGTGCCATGCATGGAACTGCGTGCGTTTATTACCGAAATGCCGCTTCTGGATACCTGGGAACTGCAGCATGGTGACAGACCGGGTTATACGTTTGTCACGGGACACTCGGCGAGTAGACTTGATAGAGTGTACGTGACACGAGCTCTACGGACGACGATACTGGATGCCGAAATCTGGCCAGCGGCTTTTACGGAACTTATGGCGTACGTCTGTACGATGTCACTAACGCATCAGAAGATATGGCGGAGTAAAGGTCACTGGAAAATGAATTGTGCACTTTTACGTGACACGGAATGTCACCGGTCGATAGAGGCGGCCTGGGAGACCTGCGTTCGCCGCCAACGAGCATACACCTCGGTTCTCCAGTGGTGGATTAAATGCGCAAAACCAACGTTACAGAGAACGTTGATACGATACGGGCAGGACAAATCGCAGTGGAACCGCACAACGGCTGATTTTTATTTTACAGCCCTGAGGGAGCTGATGACCCAACAACCATCGCCGGAAAGGCACACGGCCATGCGCAGGATAAAAGCCAAGTTATTACAGCTGACGAGACTAAGAATGGAAGGTATAATGGTCCGGGCGAGATTGGCGGACACACCCCCTCCATGCACCACGTGGTACGTGAACGCCAACGACGACGCAGGACATTGATCAGGGAACTAATCTCTGAAACTGGTCAGCAAGTTGTGCTCCAGCGTGATATTGCGCATGTGTTTACCGACTATTTCCACCAGTTATATGGACCTGTACATGTGAACCACGAGACACTACATGATGTCATCTCGGAAATGCCAGATAGAGGACCACCACTGGATGCAGAGACTTTCATCACGGCGATAACAGAGGACGAGCTGACAGACGCAATTGCCAGGGGGGCTCCGAAAAAGTCCCCAGGACAGGACGGCTTCCCAATTGAATTTTACCGCGCCTTTGCATACCTCATGGGACGGACCTGGATTCAGATGTACAACGAACTCCTGTTACCGCGGACTGAGATACCTGCCGAATTCACGGAGGGTATCATCATCCCAATACCCAAACCACGCGGTGGCAGAAAACCAGGAGATTATAGACCACTCACTCTCTTGAACGGCGACTATAAGATTTTCGCGCGCATCCTTGGGGCTCGCCTGCGGTCTTCACTTTCTGATAGACTCCTCATAGATCAAACTTGCCTCGGCGGTAAGAGCAACGTACATACGGCGCTCAGTGACTACCGAGATATCATCGCATTAGCAGCGGCATGCCGAGTGCGTGGGGCACTCGTCGCTATTGACTTCGATCATGCATTCGACAGAGTGGATCATACCTTTTTGCATGCGGTGATGGGCAGATTGGGAATCCTACAGGCCTTCATCCTAGTGATCATGCGACTGTTACGCGGCGTACGATCAAAGGTCTCGGTGAATGGGCGGGGCACTGACTACATTGTTATTTCAAGGTCAGTTCGTCAAGGTTGCCCCCTTTCGATATTTTTGTATGCAATGGCTTTGGAACCCTGTCTATATGGTCTCCGAAGACGGTTGGAGGGAGTGCCGTTGCCACAACTGACCTTTCATTGCCGCGCTTATGCTGACGATGTGATGCTGGTGGCACGGACAGGCGAAGAAGTACGTACGGCGTTGGCATGGATACAGCTATACGGGATGGCGGCAGGAAGCGTGCTTAATCTACAAAAATCACGCTGCATGAATGTCGGTCGAGGATTACAACCGGCGGAGGAAGGCCCGCTCATCTTAGTTAAGACCATAAAATGCCTAGGTATTACGTTCCACACGGATGTGCAGCGGACAACAGCGGATAACTACCGACGCATATTGAAGCTGATGCGGACAATGGTGCTGTTACAGAAATTAAGAGCGTTGGATATGATTCAGAGGGTGACCTATGTTAACGTATACCTAGCACCGAGACTCACTCACGTAGCGCATGTCCTGCCTTTAACGCGCACAATGGCATCACGGATACAAGCAACTTTCGGAACCTACGTGAGTGTGGGACACCTGTTTAAGATCCGATACACAACGCTTACGCTACCACCTGGAGAGGGTGGACTTGGTCTAGTGAACGTATATGAAAAGGCACGGGCGTTATTCGTCAGTACGATTTTCCGACAGTGGCGCGGTCAATTTCGCAATATCTCGGGTGCGTTGACCGATGTACTAGCGCCCACTTCAATGCTGCCCCCAGTCGATGTGGGTCATATTTCATCGAAGTCTTTTTTTTTTAGCTTAGCTATGTCAGAGATTCCTTCCCAACAACACGACTACCGACGACGCGAGACGTATACCAACTTTTACTGCGCCGGTGCCCCAGGAATACCCTGGAAAAGAAGTACCCAGACAAGAACTGGCGACAGATATGGCGCGTTATACGGAACGTTTACCTCCCAACGTCGGTACGCTCAACATGGTATGTGGTGATAACTAGGAAGTTCGCAACGAATCAGCGGCGGCACGCGATTCATTTGGCAGACACTCCACTATGTTTAGGCTGCGCAACAGTGGACACTGATGAACATCGTTTAGCATGTAGTGGGACGGCTCCAGTGTGGCACTTGGCACAACAGATATTGGCGTTCCTGTTACGCTCCGCCCCTCACACAATTTCATCAGACACACTTTTTTTCCCCCAAGAATCTTATTTCCCGGTCCAAAAAACCAATGCAGTGACATGGGTGCGGGGAATGGTGGTGGGCTACGTGTATAGCGAATCGGAAAAGGACAAAATTGATTTTTGGCATTTTCTCCTGGATGGACACACGAAGCTGCAACAGCATAAGAAATATAGGCAAGACTTCGCTAATTACTTGCGACTTACATTTACCGACCCGCCGGCCAGATGGGGTGTGACGGGTGAGAGATGAGATAGACGAAGAAGCCGAGATAGACATCGATCACACTTACGGACCCTTAGTTAATTTCGAGAAGACGACCCAGTCTTACACCAACGTCTGGAGAACGAGTCGATAGATGGCTCTCTTGCTCTAGCGAACGTCGGGTCGTGAGCAGGTGTCGCCCCCGACACGAATTTCATTTCATTGCTACAGGAGCATGTTTCTTTTGTATTTGTACTATCCGCAATTGTCTTCATGTCTTTCATTTGAGCATTTTCAGTTTTATTCATTTCCTTAATTAATTAAGTTTCTAATTAGCCACTATTTGTCAACATATGGACTTTGTAGACACTATTTATGCGATAGTACAACAACATGTATGTCAGCAAAGGTGGTAAGCCTGACATTGGATACAAACAAAAAAAACAAAAAACAAAAAAACAAACAAAAAAAATAAAAAAAAACAAAAAAAGTTGGTAGAGCATTTGCCCGCGAAAAAAGGGGTAGCGTCAAAAAAATAAAATAAAAAAAAGAAAAAAAAGAAAACAAAAAGGAAAAAACAAAAAAATAAAAAAAGTTGGTAGAGCACTTGAAAAAAAAAAGTTGGTAGAGCACTTGCCCGCGAAAGGCAAAGGTCCCGAGTTCGAGTCTCGGTCGGGCACACAGTTTTAATCTGCCAGGAAGTTTCATATCAGCGCACACTCCGCTGCAGAGTGAAAATCTCATTCTGGTAATTTACAAAATTGATAACAGTCACCAAAACAGAGAAAAGCTGTGTACTTTCTGCAGTTCGGATGGAGCTGAATTTGCCAAAATCCCGATTTCAAATCTAACGTGGAATAAATAGCAGTACCATGAAATTTCTGTAGAAGTTCTTCTAGTGTCTGTGGGCGATCTGTTTCATTAATAATAATGTCGCTGATGTGACGCGAATCAAGTACGAGGCGAAGTGAACCATCGTTTTTCTTACCAATATGGACCAGGTTTATGTACGGACTAACTGCCGGTTCAATAATTACTTGGTCAAGCATAGCTTGCAATTCTTTCTTAACTTGATCTCTGTGAATGTATGGAATAGGATAATGTTTGGCTTTAAATGTATCGTGGTGTTTAACTTGAAATTCATACATAAAACCGGACATAGTACCAGGAATGTTGTCAAAAACTGGAGCTTGCTGTAAAAGAATTTTGCTTAGTTGCGTGCGTTCGTCGTCTGTATTTGCACTGCTCTGTTTAACTTCATCAGAAATCATCTGCATAACGTCATAGTCGGCTTCATCTGGTGTATAATAGTTGTGAACATACGTATCTGTGAACAATGTGGAATCACAGTCTACATTACGTGATGCAGAAATGACCTCTGTACGATTAATTGTTTGTTCTTCTGCAGATAAAGAGTGCTGAAATTCTAAAGCCAGTTGTACATATTCATCCTTTAACATTAAATAGGAATTTTGAAAGTCAATAACTGCGTTATGTTGTACCAGAAAATTCGTACCTAAAATAACGTCTGTTGTCAACAAGGGAACAATCCAAAAATTTGAGTAGAACGTATGACCTGCAATACAAAATTGTAAGTGTGTCCGTAATTTTACATCTACTCCTTTACCAGATACTGATCCTTTTACTTTAGTTTTGCCTAATGGTAACGTGGGATAGGTATTCTCTTTGTTACATTCGTTGAAAGTTTCTTCATTTATAACTGACATAGGTGATCCAGAATCGATTACTGCTGAAAATTTGGATGATCCAATCTTTACTTCAATGACAGGGTGGGAAATGGTTTTTTGAATAACTGGTTTTTCATGCAAAAGAGTGACCCGGATGTCGTCAAAAGTAATAACATTTTTGTGAACAAGATTCTCTGTGTCAAAAGTAGTGTTTGCGTTGCTGAAAGATGCAACCTGTACTGTATCTAGTCAAATTCTATCTGACGTGCTATTATTTGCGGGAGGATGCTGTGGCATTTCGACTATTTGTACTGTTCTGTTATTTCGTCCTGACGCATTAGGTTCGGGATGATACCGACTGTCTGGTTAATTCATGATAATCTGTTGTTGCGGATGATTTTGCTGCTGGTAAGACCGACTGTTATTAAACGTACGCTGAAAATTGTGCTCATTACTTTTACGTCTGTCATGATAGTCATTTCTATACGGTGCATTGCGATATGAGTTGAAATAGTGTGTTCTCTGTACGTACGGATTTCCTTGTTGCTGTGCGTTACTATTTGGCAGAGCCGACGCTATACGTGTAGGCGGCGAAACACTAAAGCTTGGTTGACCTTGCAGACTACATTGTTGGTTAGGTATGCTAAACGACTGGCATTGATGCTGTTGTGGGGAAAACCCTCTATTGTTGCCAAAATGCGTCTGCGATAACTGAAAATTTTGACGATACTGATGATTAAAATTTTGCCTGCTATTGAAGTTCTGATGGTAGTCATTTCTGGAGCGTCGATCACCTTTGCTATTGAAATAGCGTGGCTGATCGTAATTACTGTATGTTGGTTGGCCTTGGTTATGATGTGAAACATTTTTGTTTATGAAGGAATAATCTGATTGCTGAACTTCCAAAAGCTGTAACAGATCTCTGAGTGCCGAAATATTTTCTTTCTGCTGACCCGTTAAATGTGATACTCTTAACGATCGTGGTAATTTAGTAATACATAATTGGATAAGTGCAGATTCACTGTATGTCTCACTTAAGTACTGGTATTGTTGGACCATGTGTTCAAAAAATTGCGTGACAGAGGAAAAATTTTAGTTCTCGTAATTCGGTAAACTAATTAATTGATCCTTGATTCCGCGCTGTGTCGTCTTCGACCAACACGCTGACAGAAAAGCATTCTGAAATTCTTCTACCGAATAGCACTGTCTCGCGACCGGTCTCATACGAGTTGCCGGTTCGCCTTCCAAAAAACTGCAAATAAATTCAAGTTTGTGTGTTACGGGCCAAGTTGGTGGAAAAGCAAAGCTAAATTGTTGTATCCAATCCAAAGGGTGAATCTGTGTTCTGTCATCTTTAAGTACCTTAAATTTTCTCGCAGATAGAAAGTGCTTATAATCAAAATCATCGTCTCTGTATGTCTGAACAGGTTCAGGATTGTATGATAATCTATTTGTCTGTGACTGTTCGGATTCTAACTCACGTACTCTTTGTAAATGACCTAAATTATACTGGCTGTGTGAGTCTGACAAATGTTCGGAAAGTGGCGTATGCTGTGATGTGTTAAAGGCTGAAATATTTTTCATCTCCGTCAATTCGTGCTGTAAAGATGACAATTTTCTACGTAATGTATTATTAGACGAACCTACCTCACTGATCGTCTGCCGTAAATTTTGGAATTCTGGTGTTTGATTAAACGAAACAGGTGACGTATCGTCTGAATTGGTGTCATTATTACTTTCGATAACGTCAATACGACTGGCCAATTCATCATATTTTTCAGTCAGTGCTTTTACGTGATCGTCGTTTTTAGTGTCACAAGCATTAATTTGTTTTTGTAATTTACGTGTGGTTTTGTTCAATTGCTTAACGTCTGCTCTGATGGCATTGGGATCCTGTATTAATTCCAACTTTTCAAGTCTGTTGGTCATTGTCTGAAAGTCTAATGTGTGTGTCTGTTTTTGTTTTACGATCGGAGATTTCATCATGCAATTCGGTGTTCAACTGTTTGATTTCATCTGACACTGTAGCAATATTGTTGTCTACGTATGTTTTTGCTTTCGTAAACAATTTACGCTTATCTTCGGGTCTCTGTGCAGTAATTGTTTCCATGACTTGTTGCTTTACTTTCTCTGTTCCTGTATAAATTTACGGTAACGCGTTTCACAGTTTTGTGGGTGGTGATCAAAACGTTCGTCAATTTGGCTGTTCTGTTGGTCAAATTTCGTGTCTACTTTCGCATCCAGTGTACGTGAAAGTTCTGCTGACATTAATTTAAACTCGTCGCGTAAATGTGTTGCGTTTTCAGAACATTGTTTAGTGACTGCACTAATTTCACCTCTAAGTAATTTCGTTGTAGCTGCTTGCGTATTCCTTAATTCTTGTGCAACAGATGTAATTTCTTCAGTACTGTTCCTAGCACAAGCCTTAATTTCCTCACGTAATTGTTCTTTAGTATCATGACATTGCGCGGCAACGGCTGTAATCTGTTCACTAAGTTGTTTGAAATTGTTGTCTTGTTCTTTCTTCGACTGTTTGAAATTTTCATTAAGCTGTTGTTTGAAATTTTCATTAAGTTGTAGCAATAATGCCATAACTTGATCCATGCCAATATTACCTACTCTATTCCCTGTGCTGTTTAATGGCGTACCTGCAATTGTCACGTTTTGTGTAACCATTTGGTCATTCTCTGATTCTTGAAAAGGTTCGTCAATTGGATGTGCACTGTGGGTCATTACCTCGGAATCAAATAAATTTGACCATTTCGACTACATTGTTCATCTTCGTGAGAAAAATTTATCTGTTCACTATGCAAATTTTGCAAATCGGGTGTGTCAAACTGGGCAGCGTTCATTGTAACGGAAAGTGCCGCGTCATCAATTGTTACATTTACTGTGGACATAATTGAATTTGTTTGCTCATCATTAGGATTTAACTCAACACTAGTGATCGGCAGGCACTGATTATCTGTAATTTGACGATTATCACTATTACACTGAGTGTCGCAAGTATTATCGGTCAAATTATTCGAGTCGGCTATTTCACTCATTGCACATCGCGATGTACTGTTAACAGTTTTTCGCGGCATTTTTCACAAATCAAAATTAAACACAAAATAAAACAAAGACGGAGTAAAAATGGAACAAACACAATTACATCAAAGAGCAATAAATTGCCGATGATGTGTGAAACAAACAGTGACAAATTAGTAAATGCGTTGCGCCAGATGCAAACTACATTTAAGTAAATAAGAGCAGATATATGACTACTTCTCAGAAATTCTCAAAGAAATACGATCCTGGCCGGTTGTCGCCAAGTGTAACCTCCCCACAAAATTTAGCCAAGTGTAACCTCCCCAAAACAGAAAATTCATTGACATTTAACCTCCCCACAAAATTCATTCACATTTAATCTAAGCTCAAAAACAGAGAAATTTCTAAACTTCTCAACAGTAAAAAATTATAATTATGTCGTTCACATTCAGTGTAACGTCCCAACAAAAAAATACAGTAACCTGGTGATAATATAATGTAACTAACCTCTCGATTAAATTGTCACTCACTTATGACTTTTCAATAATTGACTGGGAATTTAACCTGGTAAATTTTGGACGTCAGCAGTGCTGCGTCATGGCCCTGAAAGTTCATTCTGAATAAAAAAGAGAAAAATTCTTACCTCAATGAAGTCGCCGGATAACGCATATATATATCTGCTCTTAAAATAACGTTTTCTGGCACAGCCCTGTGCAATGCTGGCCGATAGATTTGTCATTTATGAAAGGAAGCAACTGATTTTTCTTTTGCAGCAATCGGGATGATCATGAATAGGAGAAATTAGTTAATTCTTTAAATTGAAATGAATGGTTGTTAAAAGTTCCTTTTTATGAGAAAGATTGTTATTACGAGAATTTTAAAACATTTACATGGGACTTGAGATGACATTACTACATATGCGCGCGGCTGCTTTTTACCTTATACAATAATACTCAGGCTCCGACATCGCTGCACCGCGACCCGCCCAACCAACACGATACACCAGACCAGACCAGAGCAGATTACAGACTAGCAACAACTTACTGCTACAGCTACACAGTTCCTACTGCAGTCAACACCGCTCTCTGGTCAGAGATTCTCTTATACCTTTCATATCGCAGGCAGCGCATGAGCAATACGTCTAAATTACATCTGCTCGGACCTCTTACACCTTTTAGGGCCAATAATCACACTTACTCTATCAGCACTCACTTCTAATGTCAGTAACATTCATTCATAATCGGAAAGATATTTTACGAATAATTTTGTTAGGGGACAGCTTCTACGAACCCATTCCATCCAGCCAGATACCAAAGTACTGCTCAGCTTCTCATTTGACACTTTCTTTAAGAAACAATAGAGAAATCTCAGTCGATGTACTAGGCAAAAGTACCTCGATTCAGATCACTCCTTTAATACAAAAATAAAATCATCGCCACCAGTTGCCTGTAAGTTATTATTATTTATTTCACTATCGTTATTTCGGTTGCAGAGCCATTTCCCAGTGGAGCGTGGAAGCTGTTTTCGTGTGAAGGCCAAGACCACGTCAGAAGCCGCAAAACGAGCAATGGAGTTATCACCTTCAATCGAAAATGGCTCTTCAGCAGAAATTTCGATAGTGAATTAAGTAAACTATTATGAAAACTTAGTCAAATAGCTCTAATGGGATTATTTCAAAAGTATATTATGTCTGTGGTCACCAGCCAAGACAAAATCGGAAATTGTTTTTCAGGTCATACACATGGGAATGTTTCTCGATACCACATGACGAAGTTAAAAGTTATGAAATCGATTGAATGTATTACACTGCACATAATCCGTGTGGCTAATGTTGCAATTCCTAAATACTACGTAAGAAGCAGCGAAAAGAGCAATGAAGTATTCACCTTGAACTTCAAAATGACTCTACAGCACAAATAGCGATAGTGAAATACATAATTTATAAAAACTTTGTCATATGGCGGCAATAATTTTATCTGAAAATATGTGGTCTTAAACGAAGAAAAATGTTTCACTAACTTCTAAAATATTTTGCTTTGACAAAGTCAGATTTGATATTCATACCTCCCTTATCGAATATAGTCATTTAGGGAGCACAAAAAAATATTTTATTGAAATTTTATTTCGGCATTTTGCCTTTTGCTTATTTTTCGCCCTTCCTATACTTAACGTCAGTTACGCTTAATCAACATATTATGAGCATGATATGCATCCGAATAGAGCCAACCGTCTGTGAGGTGCTCCAATTCTTATTTTAATGTACTTAAACATCATTAAAATGAGGCTTCAGCATAATACGAAATTACGTAAGTTGTGGCTTGAGTGGCGACAAAATAATAACGCAATAAGTCATCATTACGAGAAAAATTGCCCCACCTAGTGGTGGGACGAGTAGTATCTGCAGACAGACGGCACTGGCAGACACAACTCTGCGACATATCAGAAGGCATTACATTTTCGTTTGGAGTTGTGGGTTGGTAGCTATACTGATAGAAGCCTTACTAGATTGCGTCAGATATTTGTTTTTGTTTGTGATGGATGTTAAGAACAAACAAACACTCAAAAGTTGTTGTTTGTTATTCGAACTTCAGTATCGACGTCAGACATCAAATGAAATTTGGAATCTGCGTTCCTTCATGAAAAAATAGCGACTAAGATAAGATGTAGAAGAGTTGTAGATTTCGTTATATATCTACTAATAAGAGAAAGATGTTTTCTTATGATAGATTGACGTATAAGTTAAGTCGCTACATTAGAGAATTGTATCAAAGTGCAGGGATTCCTGCAGTGAATCAACATTTGGTGCAGGGATTGACAGTCTACCGTAAACATAAATAAACTTACAGTGTCATGTAGAAATAGGCAGAACGACATACGTAGAAGACCCATTAGTTTCAATTACTCTTTAAGGCCATTCGCAGATGATGCAGTTGTCTATGGCAAAGTAGCAACGGCAGAAGATAGTAAGAATTTGTAGAACGGCTTCAGAGAATTGTTGAATGGTGCAGGCTCTGGCAGTTGACCCTAAATGTAAATAAATGTAACATTTGCACATGCATAGGAAAAGAAATCCACTACTTTGCGGCTACACTACTGAAGACAAACAACTGGAGACAGCGTCTGCCGTAAAATATCTAGGCATAACTATCTAGAGCGACCTCAAGTTGAATTACCATATAAGACAGATAGTGGGAAAAGCAGACACAAGACTCAGATTCATCTGGAGAATCTTAAAAAAAATATAACTCACCCACAAAAAATGACTTGTAAGGCGCTTGTTCGCCCGATTCTTGAGTATTGTTCATCTTTCTGGGATCCCTATTAGGTAGGGCTGATAGAGAAAACAGAGAAGATCCAACGACCAGCGACGCGTTTCGTCACGGGATCGTTTAGCTGGCGAGAGAGCGTTACGGAGATGCTAAACAAACTCCACTGACAAACGTTAGAAGAGAGGCGTTGTGCATCACGGAGAGATTTGACATTTCGGGACAGTACTTTTCAGGAGGTGTCGAACAACATATTATTTCCCCTCCACATACATCTCACGTATTGACCACTAGGAGAAAATTCGAGAAGTTAGAGTCAGTACAGAGGCTTACCGACAGTCATTCTTCCCACGCAATATTCGCGAATGGAACGGGGTTGGAGAGATTAGATAGTGGTACCGAAAGTATCCTCCGCCACAAACCATTAGGTGGCTTTCGGAGTATGACGTAGATGTAGATGTAGGTGGAAATGGTTTGGGGTGTGCTCTAAATGTATACTACCTACTGCTATCGCTTCATTGCCAAATTATGGATGATTCGGGTTGATGCAGATAAGATCGTATAGCTAGAAGAAACCCTCAGAAGGCAATGTAAAGCTGCTCGAAAGCGGGCAGGGTGAGTCATACCCGTCGTTACACAAAGATAATGCATTACTGCATGTGTTTATGTTCTGATAAAATTCTCGAAATTCTCACATAAGTTTCGAACAATAAATGTAGCATGAAAATTAATGATACCTAAAATGGAAAAGAATTCTAGAAAATTGCGAGCTGTGTTCAATAGGAAATACTTTTCATTGTCTACCTCAGTGTTACTGCAGCTGATTGGCTTACGGCCTCATCGGCTACAGAAAACATTCCAGTGATGTAGAGGCACGCATTCAAATGCTCACTGTACCTAGTGCCATAACGATTCGTAAGGCATCTGGCAGAACTGGAAAAACATAGGAAGTGCACTAAGGCAAGAAACAAACACACAGATCCTTCGCTTGGAAAAGAAAACTTTTCTAAACTTAGAAGAAAACGGTCGAAAGAAACTGCATCTCCTCCCACTTCTGCGCTCGTATAACCACATTCGGTAAACTTTTGATCACAAACGTAGTGCGACGTTTTCAAAGTCGTAAGCGTTTATTAATGTTAACGATGTTGAGTGAATTGTATGACAAATCTATTTCACAAATTCACGGCTGATGATTCTGGAATGATGTAATTCATTCGACTGTGATTTCTTGGGAGTTATACACTGAACAGCCAATGAAACTGGAACATCTGCCTAATGTTGTGTGGCGCTCCACCCCCGCCCTCCGAGCATGCAGAAGTGCTGCAGAACGATGTGGCATGGACTCGGCAAATGTCTGAAGTAGTGCTGTAGGGAACTGACAGCATGAATCCTGCAGGGCTGTCCATGAATCCGTAGGAGTATAATGGGGTGGAGATCTCTTCTGAACAGCACGTTCCAAGGCATCACAGATAGCTCAATAATGTTCATGTCTGGGGAGTTTAGTGACCATCGGAAGTGTTTCAGATCAGAAGAGTGATCCTGGAGCCACTCTGTAACAATTCTGTACGTGTGGAGTGTCGCATTGTCCCGCTGGAATTGTTGGAATTCACAATGGACATTAATGGCTCCAGGTGATCAGACAGGATGCTTACGTACACATCACCTGTCAGAGTCATATCGTATTACGGGTTCCATGTCACTTCAGTTGCAAACGCCTCACACCTTTACAGGACATCCACCGGCTTGAACAGTCCCCTGCTAACATTCAGGATCAATGGAATCAAGAAGTTGTCTCCATACCTGCACACTTCCATCCGCTCGCTAAAATTTGAAACAGGACTCGTCCGACCAAGCAACACGTTTCCACTCAACAATGCCGGTGTTGACGGGCCCAGGCGAGGTGTTAAGCTCTGTGTCATGCAGTCGTCAAGGGTACACGAGTAAGCCTTCGGCTCCGAAAGCCCATATAGATGATGTTCCGTTGTATGGTTCCCACACTTGTTGATGGCCCAGTAGCAATTGGCGGAAGGGTTGCATTTCTGTCACGTTGAAAGATTCTCTTCAGTCGTCGTTGGTCCCGTTCTTGGAGGATCTTTTCCGGCCCCAGGGATGTTTTACCGGATTGCTGATATTTATAGTACACTCGTGAAATAGTTGTACGGAAAAATCCCCACTGCATCGCTACCTCGGAGATTGCAGCAGACACTTGTTGTCTTATATAGGCGTTGCCGACTGTATTTTAATACGCATGCCTATACTAGTTTCTTTGGTGTTTAAGTGTACAGTAGCAATGTACTAAGAAGTGATCTAAACAAATTATATTGTGATGATATTTGTATTAAGACATATTAGGTATTTTTGTAATAAATAACATTATTAAAATTTTAGGCATCTTTGGCACGTTAAAAATGGTGGTGACAGCAGGATGCCGTTGGAGTGGCAGGGGGTGCGGATGGTGGAAGGGTGTGTGTGGAAGGAAGTATTATATGGCCCTCCCTCTTCTTTGTCCTACTCGGAGTAGGTCGAACAGAGTTTATTACCAATCACACTGACGATGAAGCAGAGATGAGTGGAACTACAGGAGGGTCCTGTGGCCGGTGTTGGAGTTGACGAAGTCAATGATTAGCCAGAAGTAAAGTCCAAAGTGTAGCGAAAGTTGCCACAGAGCGTGCTGCAACATTTATGTTAGATCACATTTATCCAATATTTCATAATACTGTCCAGTACTGCGCAAAGCCTAGTCTCTGCATAGAGGGTGGAACGGCGTTGGAAAGACGCCAAGTAAGTGACCTTTACTGCGCAAAGCCTAGCCTCCGTATAGAGGGCGGAACGGCGTTGGAAAGACGCTAAGAACGTGACGTGGGGTCATGGTGTCACCCATGTCAGAAGCTTGTGATTGGCTGATTGGCTGTGTCTCTCGTAAGAGACTTCAGGTGCATTTACCGTACTGTTTCGGCAGATATTTGCAATTAGGGTTTTGCAGCGTGTCGCTGTAGTCAGCCCAAAGAGACAAAGCTCATCACGTCTTTCATATGACACCCAACACCGATGGAAAGCATCGGGTTGTTTCACGCTGCAAAGTGATGATATTTAAAAGCTCAATTTTACATGCTTATTCGATAGAGGATTCCGAATTTATTTTAGTGCGATACGCGTTTCATCGATACGTGTTGTGAGGGACCGTAAAGCAAGAAGAATAACCACTACTCCGACAACGACAGCACCACCCTGGCTACCGCCATGCAGAAGCACTGCTTACTCGCTGCCGTAACTTTAGGTTACTGTTTCTGTTTTGCTGCCATATTAACACATATCGATAAAACGAATATCACTCTACGCTAATTTGTGAATCGGTGTGTAAAATTCCGATTTAAATATCTTTTTGTTTGAAACGGATTACAAACCGACGCTTTCGTTGACAGTGGTCGTCGCATGAAAGAGGATATAGGCAGTATTTCTTTGGACTGACTCCCACTACATATTACAAAAACTGAATTGCAAATATTTGTCGAAAGAACAGAGAAAATGTGCCCGGAGACTCTTGGGAGAGACAGCCCATAAACAGGGACAAAATTGCCGTGGTTGGGAGTGTCTGAAACGAGTTACGCAGAAGCTGCCGTGTGCCCGCAGGAACTCAGGGGGTCACGTATGGGAGCAGGAGCCACAGCAGTCGGTAAGATCGGCAGTGGCTCTCGTCACTTGTTGAGAACTGTCATTAAAATATTGTTTATTACTGTGAAGTCGTGGGGCCGTCTAAAGGGTGATTTTTTTTCCACCATGTACAAATTCTAGAGATTGATAGATGAGAGGATAACACGGAACAAAAAAGATTTAAAGATGTCCAAAAATGCATAGTTTCCATGCCAGTGGCATTTTATTAACGTTAGAGACTACGGTCTAATACTCGCTGTACCACGCAGCCACAGTGGCATATGGTTTGAAAATGGTTTCCAAGTGCCTGAATGCATAGTATGCACTTCTTTTCTTTCTTCTGCTTTCAGATTCCTCAGATTTCAGAATTTTGAGACACAAAAAGGCTGCGACAAGTTATTCGTCACGAATCTCCGTTTTCCTTTTCAGAAACGATTTTGTCCTTTCCTTAGATGCTTTAATGTCTGCCTGCAATATAAAATAAGATCTTAACAGCGATATCCTTTAGCTGAAATTAATGTTTGTTAACAGGTAAACATAAGGGATACATGTCGAAAACTCTGGTTCCAATGATATTGACGGTGTAGTTTCTGGGACAGAGTAATTGCGCAAGCATATCGTAGTACTTTACCAAAACAAAATGAAGTGTTGGGAGCTTCTTTGCTTAAAGCTCGCAAGTGATTTCTATAAACTTTGAGAGGAAGTAAATGAAAGCTGTAGCAAGCTCCCTAATCCAGCATTCTAATCGATTCATTTGATTACGTTCAGATAATGTGACTGTGATTTCATCAGTGGCATTTGCCAAGGACGCCATAGTAGCGACAAGGGTATACCAGCGGGTATCTATCATGGAATTCACCATTTTGGTGAGCAGCTTACTCAGAACAGTTTCTTAAATAATTTACAGTACTTCTTGAATTTGTTATTAATATAAGCGTTTGTGGAGCAAATTCCTTGAGAAATTTCTCTTCATCTAACACCTGTCTCAGCATGGCTGCAATGCAGTGTGCAAATAGCACAGCCCCCGAAAAGACGAAAGCGCTGACTTGATATTAGCTACCTGGTCTGTTACAAATGTTTCGCCTTCTAAATCTATGGCATTTTAATTGAGACAAAATTTTTCTTCGATTGTTAAGACCAGACTTAGCATCTTCAGCAGGAAATTCCGCCGCGCATAAAAGGTGAAAGACGGCGGTGCCTTCCGAGCAAGCCACTTACATGGTAATACCTGTCAGCCACTTCCCCTTTCATTTTGTTTCGGTGATTATCATACAATTACATTCCTGTGGTGTATCTAATTTTTCGATTGATATTAATCTGATTGACTATTAAGTTAAGGGCAAATCACTGATTGATCTCACAATACTTCCGTGCTTGAGTAGCAGCAGTAGAATTGAATTCGGCTGTAGAGCCAGATTTCTGGACGCTGTAGGCGACCATTGCATTGGGGGCAGCTGTAGAACCTTTCCCCTGCAGCACCCTTTGTAGGCACTGAATCTGGCCGTGGGTCCTGCAGGGCAGTGGTTTATGGACCGCCGTTGTGATGGTTGGGCTTGTTCTGCTAGCGGCCGAAGCAATAGGGTAGGAAAGCTGTGGCTGAATGCGAAATGACACTTCTTTAGAAACTAGTGGCGCTGGGTATACTGGCGCCGCCTAACTGCTTTAGTAGCGAGTGGACGTGGAGTAGGAGTCTGGTCTCCTTATCCTGTGTGCGGGTCTAGGTAAAGCGGCGTCGAACTGGCGCCCAGCTAATGTGTTTATTACAAGAACAGCATACCTTGTGAGACGGGATGACGAATTTCTCTGGATGTCAAGTTTCTTAGATGCCGCTGCGCCTCGCCTGGGATAGATTGAAAAGGGCTGTTTATGAACTAACCAGTCTGAGAGATCTACGCCTAATTGCCATTGAGGAGTGGGAGAATCTGGACCCACAGTGCCTTGACGAACACGTTGACAGTATGCCACGATGAATACAGGCATGCATCAATGCAAGAGGACGTGCTACTGGGTATTAGAGGTACCGGTGTCTACAGCGATCTGGACCACCAGCTCTGAAGGTATCGCTGTATGGTGGTACAACATGCAATGTGTGGTTTCATGAGCAATAAAAAGGGCGTAAATGATGTTTATCTCTATTCCAATTTTCTGTACAGGTTCCGGAACTCTCGAAACCGAGGTGTTGCAGAACTTTGTTTGATGTGTGTAGTTGATGGTGACTTTAATCTGCCCTCGATATTCTGGCGAAAATATATGTCTAAATCCGGAGATGCACACAAAACATCATTAGAAATTTTCTACACCCATTCTCTGAAAATTATTTGGAGCAGTTAGTTCATGAGCCCACTCGAATAGAAAACGGTTGTGAAAACACATTTCACCTCCTCTTTTTTTTTTTAAATCCTAAGCTAATAACGAGCATCAAAACGGATACAGTGATTCGTGAACATGGGGTTCTCGTAGTGAGACTGAATACCGTAACTCCTCCACCCTCCAAAAATAAACGAAAAGTATACCTATTCAAAAAAGCAGATAAAAATTCGTTTGACGCCCTCCTGAGACAAAATCACCACTCGTCCCAAATTAACAATGTAAGTGAAGACCAGATGTGGCTTGAATCCAAAGAAATAATATCGACAGCAATTGATAGGTTTATACCAAATAAATTAACAAACGACAGAGGTGATCTCCCTTAGTACACAAAACAGGTCAGAACACTGTTGCAGAAACAACGAAAGAAGCACACCAAATTTAAAGGAGCGCAAAATCCCCAAGATTGACAGTCTGTTACAGAAGCTATGCGAGATGCTTATAATAGTTTCCACAGCGAAACCGTCTCGAAAGCTGAAAAAAATCCAAAGAAATTCTGTTCGCATGTAAAGTGCGCTAGCACCAAGACACAATCAATGGTTTCTCTGTGCGATAGCAATGGGAATACTATTGATGACAGTGCTTCCGAAGCAGAGTTACTAAACAGAGCCTTCAGAAATTCTTGCAGCAAATAAGACGAAATAGATATTCTAGAACTCGAATCAAGAACAGCTTCCAACTGAGAAACAGACATGCTCGGAGTAGAGAAGCAAGTTAAATTACTTAATAAAAGCAATTTTTCCGGTCCAGAACGTATACCAACTAGGTTCCTCTCAGAGTGGGCTGGTGCAGTAGCTGCTTTCTTAACAATCACATGCAACCGCTTGTTCTATGGAAGATCCGTACTCAAAGATTAGAAAGTTGCACAGGTCACACCAATATTCAAGAAAGGCTATTCACTAAGTTACAGGCCCATATCGTTAATTCGATAGGCAACAGGATTTTGGAGAATGTGTTGTGTTCTAACACTGTGAATTAGCACGAAGAGAACTATATATTGGCAAACAGTCAACTCGAATTTAGAAACATCGTGATTTTGCTCTTTACTCACAAGAAATGTTGAGCGCTACTGACAAGAGATTTCAAATTAATTGCATATTTCGAAATTTCCCGAAGTCCTTTGACACTGTATTTCACAAGGGGCCTTGAGTGGAACTGTGTACTTATGGAATATCGTCTCAGTTATGTGGCAGGATTCGTGATTTCCTGTTAGTGAGTTCACAGCTCGTAGTAACAGACGGTAAGTTTTCGAGTAAAACAGACATGATTTTCGACGTTCTTCAAGGAAGTGTTATAGGACCTCTGCTGCTTCTTATCTATATGAACGATTTCGGAGACAATCTGACCAGCTCTCTTAGGTTGTTTGCAGATGATGCTGTCGTTTATCGTGTAGCAAAGTCATCAGAAGATCAAAACAAATCGCAAAATGATTCAGAAAAGATAGCTGTATGATTGATCCTAAAAAATGAAAACTTGTGAGGCCATTTACACGAGTGCTAAAAGGAATCCGTTTAACTTCGGTTACACGACAAAGCAATCAAATCTCAAGGTCATAAATTCAACTAAATACCTAGTAATTACAATTACAAACAACTTAAATTGGAGAGAACAAACAGAAGATGTTGTGCGGAAGGCGAACGAAAGACTGCGAGTTATTGACAGAAAACGCAGAAGGCACAACAGATATACCAAAGAGACGAACTACACTACGTCTTTCCTTCCTCTTTTGGAGTACAGATGCGCGGCGTACGATACTTACCTTTCTTCGAAGAGTAGCACGCTTTGTATTATCTAGAAATAGGGAAGAGGATGATTTGGGGTGGACGTTATTAAATCAAAGGCCTTTCTCGTTGCACCGGGATCTTCTCACAAAATTTCAATCACCAACTTTCTTCTCCGAATGCGAAAATATTTTATTGATCCAGACCTACAAAGGGAGAAACGCTGATAACAATAAAACAAGGGAAATCAGAGCTCGCACGGGAAGATATAGGTTGTCGTTTATCCGCCGGCTGTTCGAGAGTAGAATAATAGAGAATTATAGTGAAGATGGTTCGATGAGCCCTCTGCCAGACACTTACCAGTAATTTAGAGAGCATCCATGTAGCTGTAGATGCAGATGTAGATTCTAATTGGACAGCACCTACCGGACTGAAGCGCCGCAATTGTTGTCGTGTGGCATGACGCGTGGCTGGAAAATTATGGCGGAGTGCTCCACTTTCGCCAAGCGCCACGGCTATGCTATTGACAGACTATGAAAATCTGTGCTTTCATTTCGCCATTGTCTCTGTATCCAGGCAGATGATAAATGAATTTAATACATTTTTGTGGATCTTGAGGTGAAATATCAGTGTTACCCGATCTGAGGTTTTCCCCACGTTTTTCTAATTCGTAGCATTCTGGAGTGTGTGGCTGGGCCACGCCGTAATATCACCACAGTGTTTCGGTGAATAGACTCGTTGCCATCTGCAGGTGTTAATTGGTGGGTTTGGGGGAGGGGACCAAACAGCCACGTCATCGGACCCATCAGATTACGGAAGAATGGGGAAGGAAGTTGGCCGTGATCTTTCAAGGAAACCATCCTGGCATTTGTCTGATTTAGGGAAATCGCGGAAAACCTAAATAATGATGGCTGGACGCAGGTTTGATCCGTCGTCTTTCTGAATGCGACTCCAGCCTGCAGTGGTCCCTGCAGCAATTACTAGGGGTGATCTGCAGATGGCAACGGGTCTGTGTATTGGAATATCGTGGAGAAATTACGAACTGGCCCAGCCAGACACCCAAGAAATCTCCATGTTAAACGACCATGTAACTAGCGTCATAGTAGTGCTGAACAGAAGAACAGGAACGCTCAATGCAGGAGACTGCGGAAGGAATGCAAGCAGAATATCGCAGACGAGCGCACACAATTTACTGACTGTTTGGAGAAGGAAGACATGTAGAACTAAGTAGAAATACACAATGTGATTTGCTAGAAAGGACGTCTCAATGTTTTTATTGATTAGCCCAATACAATACTCGATCCTTTTGAAACATGGCTACTTACATACTTCCCTGTGCCAAGACAGTCGGGTTAAGAAAGAAACTACAGAGCCAATGTCTTAACTCAACAGTATCTTTTGTATGTCTCTTTTGTTTCGTGGGTGTTAAAACAGTTCTCAATAAGGTGGTCTCTATAATTATGGAAAAGTGGTAGTGCATACAACAAACACAAATAATCGTCGTTCTACATGTAAATATGATTCAGAACATGTGACTGTCTGATACACAGCCTGAAAATGGGTAGAAAAGAAAAAAGACAAACTGGAGCAATGTATGAGCTGCGCTGCCAGAGAGCTACTTAGGAATCAACGCGTAATACCAAGGTAATAAATTAAACAACTCACGATGCTGCAACGCCACTGAAAAATCTTTCGGTGTTAAAGAATAAGGATTTGTGTTTGCTCAAGGCGGAATCACATTTCCAAAATTTATATATTAGGCAGTGAATACAGACAATGGTAAACACTATGCAAACTACTTTTCAAAGGTTAAAAAAGAAACAGGATTGTGTGCATGGGTACGATTTCCATGCTCGTAGCCAGTAATGTAATTTCTGCACACAAATAAATAGGTAAATAAATGTTTATGAGGTTGATTCAAATTAACTTCAATTGATGGACATCGTTACATTTTTCCAGTAAACCGGAATGCAAACAGTGATCAAATTTGGCGAGGTTCCTCTTTTTTCCTTCACTTACCGGTAAGGGAACTTTCATACTCTCAATTTCCTTCTCCCAACGATACGTCATCTTAATTACTTGTGTGTCAATTGCACCTGGAACAACTTAATGCAGAGTAATGTATTAGCTAACTGTGAATGACGAAAAGACAAATTAATCTATTTAAGACATAATTAAATGAACATGTTTTAGACTTATTTTTACTTTGGCATAGCACCTGCTATGTCTTCACGTACTGCCAGGGAGTAAGGCTAACTTCCAGTGGTATGTGTATCCTGGTTGTATGCTTCTGCCTTAGTTCAATCCATTGATCACGATCGCGGTAGGCACTTGAGTTACAAGTTTCTACCTTGATCACTTGTTACATAACTTTCATTACTGGTTCTGGTTTACTGCTATCATCAGATCATTAAATCGGATACAAATATCACCGAATAAGCTGTACAACATCTTACCAAAGGCATTATGCCATTATAAATTGGCACCTGACACAATCAATACTTAATTACACTGGCGGTATGAATTAAGAAACACCTTCAGTAGCTACTTCTCGTGTCCTAATAATCATTTAAGAAACAAAGTGTAAACATAATTAAAATTAAATAGTTGACATGAGAACAGCTCGTCTTATAGTTAAACAGACAGGATTTTAAAGAAATAACTAGTGTGATAAGAATCTACTGACATATAAACCAAGCGATGTAGTTTCATGTAATACTTAATCATATTGATACTTTAGAATGGATTGCCGGTCTTAGCTACTGTCTTAAAATGTTTTTATGTGTAATACGTATTTATACAACGAACGAAATCATATGGCACAACTTTAAAATATAGGAGCGTCTTGATTGCTGAATTTTTTATTAAGGAACATCACGAATGTCCAACACTATGGGCAACAACTGGGGTCGAACTAAAGACGTACAATTTTTCTGCCACTGTAATGGTAATGGGAAATTGTTAAAGTGGAGATGATGTAAAACATGTGATAATGGAAATGCCGTGTGGCTAGGGCCTTCTGAGTTGACGGAACTTCGGCGACTTGCGTGTCGATGAGGATGAAATGACGATGATAAAGACAACACAACACCATTCCCTGAGCGGAGAAAATCTCCAACCCAGCCGGGAATCGAACCCGGGCTGTTAGGTACGACACTCAGTCGCGCTGACCACTCAGCTGCCAGGGGTGGACATCTGTGACAATGTGCATGATGAAAGAAAGGTATCTCTTATGGCATATAATGTCACATGACTCAGTGACAAACCATGGTTCAAGGCGTTTCACTAATGTGGAACATTATGAATCATAACGGGGCTCGTAAAAATGTCAGGCAATGTTTACGTCTTACCGACCGCACTAGACGACAACAACGGATTCAGTTTATTGAAATGAGACAGTACGAAATGTATGACAATCCCTAACATAAATAAAGCTATACTCGGGACGTGTGGGGAAATCGAACCACTATCCGATACTAAACCCTCCCTAAGAACCGTATTCCGTATTCGCACCTATTAACACAGCGAAGTTTACATTAAAAAGGAAAAAGAAGCATGTTAAAAATGTTTCTCTTGTGAAAGGAACATCGCAAACCTGCAACCTTTTCTTGCGTTGTATAAATCTCCCTGTCTCTTATTTCTGCCTACATTTAGCAGCAGCATTCTAAAAATAAAGCGCGGGTATTTTGTCATGTTTATTTGCTCCTCCGATAAATGTAAACAAGGTTTAATGCCATAGGCTTTAATAGAGATCTCTTGACTTGTTTCGGAGGAATTTGGATCGCTGCCGTTGTATCTTTAGACTTCCTATCGTACAAAAGTGTTCCAGCTATCAATATCAAATCATCAGTGAGCGTCCCTCGCAGCAGCGGTTCGTTAGTTGGGTAAACACCGGCTGAGCACTTCGCCCCTACAGTGTTCACACGTTGTGGCTCCGTTATTTCTACATGAACGCAGCGACCGCTGTGCGCCGTGCCTAACGTCGAAACCGCTACTGCGGAGTGAGCTTTTCAGATGGTGCTGAGCCTGCCTCACCGCGAGCTATAATTTAATCTCGGCCGCGGGAGGGGGTAATGGAGATGAGAGATATTCTCATTCAATTAACAACTGCACAAAGTAATCGGGAGCGCATCCTGTAATTGGGCCGAACAACTAACTATTTAAATTGGTAATTTTAGTCTCTGTCTCACCGTTTGTCCCCTCCCTGTTATTACTCTGAATTAAAACGGGCAATTTATCTCGCCAACACGGCGGCCGTTCTACTAGCCAAATTACGTGGTGACAGCGCGCAGGCGACGAATGTTCCGGAAGTTCACCCCAGTAATTCCACTCCGATAAACTTTGGCTGACATAGTACATTATCTATAGCTCAGAAGCGAGGAGTTTCATCTGAAGTATTCCACACGGCTCGTAATAGCACAGTGCGATCCTTGTCCCTACAATGTTAATTGTAAGACACAAACGGTTATGCCGTAAGTAGGTAACACTTTGTCTCGCGCAATTGGCACATCTTCGCAATGGGCAGGCTGAGAGGCGGCTGGGGATGGAGAGAAGGACGGGCACTGCTCAGTTGGTAAGAGTTGTGAGAAACACATGTGCGACCAGCAGCAGCGATTGGTACGGCATGATCTACCGCTGTTAAAAGAGTACCGTAAGGAGTTGGCTGACGGGCGGTATGTCTTCTGTGTTGGTAGCTTGCTGTACAGGTCATATCTGATGATGCCTGCCCCATAGATATACTGATACTAATGCCTTGAAACTCTGATACTGCAGCGGACCGGTGTGGCCGAGCGGTTCTAGGCGCTTCAATCTGGAACCGCTCGACCGCTACGGTCGCAGGTTCGAATCCTTCCTCGGGCATGGATGTGTGTGATGTCCTTAGGTTAGTCAGGTTTAAGTAGTTCTAAGTTCTAGGGGACGGATGACCTCAGATGTTAAGTCCCATAGTGCTCAGAGACAATTCTGATCCTACTGAGGTTTACACTGGACGTGCAGTGGAAACGACGTACGTAAATTTGTTGGTGAACCATATTGCTGTTTTTCGTAGCTTGCCTGGCGTTGTTCGACAATCTGTGTATTGTAATTGATGCGGAGCCACCGGACGTAAATTGTGTTGAGCGCCAGGTTTCCATCAATGAAGCAAGTCAGTGTCTGTTGTAAGTCCTTTCATCAGCGAGAGTTCTTGTACTATTGCGGTGGCGCTTGAGACTGCGTTGCCGTCCTGCTATGTTTGTGCACGCAAGCAGTTGTGTGTAGATCAGCTCGCGCGAAGCCTGTGTCATTATCATTAACAAAGCTATGTTTTATCTGTTCTTTTATTTGTTCTGTCACGAACCTCCAAGTGGCTATTGCGAATTATGGCTCGTAGCTAAAACTGATTAATTAACGGGTACCTGTAGTGGCCAGTATTGTTCTACAGTAATTCTTAAGTCGGGAATCATTAATTTCATCTGCTTGAAGGAAAACAGTCGTGGGTTCCACAATATTCTTCATTAACTTAAGAACAAAAAAATGGTTCAAATGGCTCTGAGCACTATGGGACTCAACTTCTGAGGTCATTAGTCCCCTAGAACTTAGAACTAGTTAAACCTAACTAACCTAAGGACATCACACACATCCATGTCCGAGGCAGGATTCGAACCTGCGACCGTAGCGGTCTCGCGGTTCCAAACTGCAGCGCTTAGAACCGCACGGCCACTTCGGCCGGCTAAACTTAAGAACAACGCGTTTCGCCCGGGAAGGGCATTATCAGGTTATGCTAAGGAATCAGAAACGTTCTGGTAAATATTATCCGTCAAGTACCAAGATACCAAATAAAATGCACTAAAAGGGCCTCTTGACGGATGCTTTTTGGGAGAAAATTTTCTGAATTTTTAACATAGCCTGATGATGCTCTATCCGACCGAAACGGGTTGTTCTGAAGTTAACGAAGAATATTGTGCAACCTACGACTGTTCTTTTACGTAGCAACAATAGAACGTTGAAATACCACCACGCCAAAATGAGATGGAATAATCTTTAATTTCGTGGTCTTCAGTTGCTGGTATTAAAGAAGAAAAGAACCACTACCCAAACACTCTGAGCCAAGGACGTCGATATTGAGTGTTTCTGACGTCAGGTTTTCATATAGTTTCCGTAGCAGATGAGCCCATTGTTCTATCATTTGCATTATCTATGTCAGTCTGTTTGCGGCGGTGTCTGTGGACCGTTCCCACTGTATACAACTAAGGCATCCACTTGCCTCGATTCTACTGAGACGGTGGATGCAGCTCACGTGAAAGTATCATGAAATTAGTTGGAGATCGTACTGCGCACGTAAACGGTAACTGTGCTGGTAAAGATTTGATTGATGTGTCAAAGGAATGCTTAAATTTGTCTGTGCTTTGAAATTTTATTCAGTTGCTCTACTCCCGTATACGTAATGTGGTACAGAGGGATCAACAAGCACCTTCATCTGTCATAATGAGAAGGGTGACAAGATAGGAATAGTTACAAGGCTGTTTAACTATTGATGACAACATAGTATAAGATACAACAGTAAACCGTAAAGCTGTTACCAAACCAATGGCTAGCTTGAACACCAGAGCGCTTTACTAGGCATGGTGCTGTTGATATGACATTACCCTCCTCAGACCTTTGAACTGACCTCCCCAACCAGTTCTAGATGGGCCTGCAATTTAAAGTGGTCTCCGAATCACTGCTCAGTTCGGCACTTTTCACATCGATAAACACTGATGCAGGTCAAAGCATCGGGACAGCGGTGCCCGTACAAAAGAATTTCCTCCGATTTGTGTCCTATTTAATTTTTAACGACTGGGCGATGCAGGAGGTAGTGTTAAGCTTCCAGTAGCTAAAGACAGGAGACACGTTTTGACTTTGAAGATCTATAAAACTGAAAATGACACAATGGACAGAAAAATTGACTGGCGCTATATCATAGTTCGTGACAAGCGGTTGCAGAGTGGCAGATACACATATTCTATCCAGTCTGTTTCGTTCACAGTGAGACAGATAGGGAGACGCGACGTGTAGGCCATGTAGCGGATCCCAATCTTCAAACGAGATCAAGACGTTGACTTATTGCGGCTGGTCCTTAGAAGATACACTTATATTATCCAGAAATTATTAGCGGACTGTCGTTGGTGCCGATAAAAATGGGCAGCTCTTCTATTGGAGGATATTCAACGGGTAACTCAGTACGTAAAGGGAGATGAAACTATGTCATGGGCGAGTAGAGTGCGGTTGAATGGAAACGAGTACAAGAATGGGTTACGGGAAAATATGGGATTGGTAATAGGAATAAGGGGGAGGGCTGACAGGCAGAATTCTGCAATAAATTTCAGCTACTAATAACGAATATTCTGTTCAAGGATCACAAAGGATGAGGCGCACTTGGAAAAGGCCAGGAGATGTGGGAAGATTACAGTTAGATTACATCATGGTCAAGCACAGGTCTGAAATCAGATACTGGACTGTAAAGCATACCCAGGGGCACGTATAGGCTCGATCAGAATTTAGTATTAATGACGAGTAGGTTGAAATTTAAGAAATTGATAAAGAAGAATCAATGCTCAAAGAAGTGGAAATAGTATGGAATGAAGAGATACACTTGAAGTTCTCTGAGTCTAAATGATATGCAGATACTGTCAAAATGAAAAGCTCAGTAGGCATTTCACAGAGGAATGGACATCCCTAAAAAGGGCGATCATATAAGTTGGAAAGAAAAACATAGGTACGAAGAAGGCAACTGCGAGGAAATCATGGGTAACAGAAGACATTCTCCAGTTGATTGACAAAAGAAGAACATAGAAAAATGATCAGTAATACGAAAATACAAATCACTTAGCAATGAAATAATTAGAAAGTGAAGGGAAGCTAAGGCGAAATGGATTCATAAAAAATGTAAAGAAATGGAAAAAGAAAGGACTGGCTAAGCATGCAGGAAAATCAAAACCATCGTTAGCGAAATTAAAAGCAAGAGCGGTAACATTAGAGAGCACTGTGAAGTGCAGAAGGGAGAGAGGATAGATGGAAAAATGGTTCAAATTGCTCTGAGCACTATGAGCACTATGGGACTTAACTTCTGAAGTCATTAGTCCCCTAGAACTTAGAACTAGTTAAACCTAACTAACCTAAGGACATCACACACATCCATGCCCGAGGCAGGATTCGAACCTGCGACCGTAGCGGTCTCGCGGTTCCAGACTGCAGCGCCTAGAACCGCACGGCCACTTCGGCCGGCGAGAGATGGAAAGAGCACATTGAAAACCTTTATGAGCGGGACGACTTGTCTGCTGACGTGATGGAACAAGAAACACGAGGCGAGGGGGAAGAGATAGGGCATCGGCCTTTAAAATCAAAATGTAAAATAGCTTTGGAAGACTGGAGACCAAGCAAGACTGAAGGTATGGATAACATACCATCGGAATTTCTAAACTAATTTGTGGAAGTGATAACAAAATGGTTCAAATGGCTCTGAGCACTATGGGACTTAACATCTGAGGTCATCAGTCCCCTAGAACTTAGAACTACTTAAACCTAACTAACCTAAGGGCATCACACACATCCATGCCCGAGGCAGGATTCGAACCTACGACCGTAGCAGTCGCGTGGTTCCGGACTGAAGCGCCTAGAACCGCTTGGCCACCGCGGCTGGCTTAAAGGCGCCAGAGGGGCAGTTATCACGTTGTCCTTGATAAGGGAAGCAAGACTGGAGAAAAAGCGAGACACTTTCAAATGATCTATTGACCTGGAAAAAAATTTGACAACGCAAAACGGTGGAAGATATTCCAATTCTGGAAAAATTGAAGGTCAGCTATAAGGGAAGACGCTTAATATACAATATGTCACTCCATCTACACAAAATTAGTACCTAACTTACATTAACAATATCGTACATAAAAATATCAGTATTAAGCTTCCTTCTAGACGAATATTGTTGTAAACTAACGTAACCAACAAAAAATAAACTAGTGGCAGGTAATTGTGTCAATAGCATAAATAAGATGTAATATTAAAATTTTAATAATCAGCAAGTACTGCTGTGGAGCATTGAAAAGTGACTGCAAAAGCAACCAGCTACCGGTAATGTGAGAAATGTATAAAATTATGAAATGAAAAAGCTGTTCATGAAAATAAAATCCGAAGTGTATAAGAGACTAAAAGAGGAATGCTGTTCACGAAGTTTTTAACCACAGTATTACGATAATAGTTGTTGACAGGAAATTATGCAAGTTCATAAGGGACGTTTTGCAACGTAATAGTGAGAGATTTAAATTTTATTAGTATAACGGTAATTCCTGGTATGAATATAATAAAAAGTGGCTTATTGAAACATGGACCGTCATAGGAGACTATGTATGTGTGTGGAAGTATTATGTGGTTTCTGATCTAAGCGAACGTAGAGAAATAGCAGAAATTCATGATGAAAATTTATGTATGTTCTATAGAGATGCATGAAATTCCTTGTTTAAGGTCCCCTACATCGTCTGTTTATGACACTGTACATTGTAAATAACTGATGTAAGGAAACGCCAATAAGATAACGAAAGTAAATCATTTCATACAGTTAGAAATAAAGTAGACATACGTAAGTAGATGGGTCAGAGAACAAGTAAAAGGAAATGGGTAGGCTGAAGTTAGGTATAATAGGAATTAGTGAAGTTCGGTGACATAAGAACATAATTCTTGGTCACGTGAATACAAAATTATAAACACAAAATCAAATTCAATAGTAGTTGCTGTGGGGGGAAAGAAAAGCACACAGACAGAAAAATAGTTGCGTCAGTGTTATTTCGCGATGAGCTTTTGTAGATAGTGAGGCAGCACAATCGCTTTCACGACAGGTAATGTAGTACTGGAAACTACCAAACCTAATTCTACACTGACGAAGTCTTAATTGTACTTAGCTATGATTGTAAATTTTTCAATTGGTCTGAATCCTAAGAGCTATTCACAATATTGAACTTAACACTAACATAGCGTTGAAGCCACTATTTCGTATTTTCTGTTTCCAAAAATTTCCATGCACTTTGTTTCACTGAATTCGTTATTCATTAATTATTGCAATGTATGCTTAACTTCACGTGTAATCTGTGATTACGTAACAAAATATACTGTAGACAGATATTAGATGTATGCTCAGTGGCGGGAATAAATATGCAGCTACACTTTGTCCTTAGCGTCGTACGTTAACCCGGAACCCATTGAATCCTAGAACCACTACCCGAACACTGAAGCTACACGCTGCGCTTAATTTCTCAACTAGAAGGAGGCCGAGGATCAGCTAACAAGATGCCGTATATAGAAAAATTAAAGAAACCCTTCGAGCAAAGAGATGCAGCTACACGAAAATTAAAAGCTCAGATGGGAAGACAGATCTGAAGCCTGAGAACTGAAAGGAATATGCAGAATTGCTGTAAAAGAAAGTCAGTACTGTCGACGTGGAGGAGGAAGGGGATGAATATGTAACGGGAGGTAAGATAAAGCGGCAAGCACTGACAGAACACTGAAAGATCTAAACCGAAACACGCCATTCGGAGGAAGTGAGAGTCCCACATAATTATCATGTACTAAAAGAAAAATTAATGTCACTATCAAAGAGGACAGTTGTCGGCATGTGTGGTTATTACCAATCCACCAGTTTAGTAAGCTTTGATTGCATAATACTACTACGAATTTTCTATGGTAGAACGGAAGACCTGGTAGAAATGGACCTGGAAGATCAATTTAGGTTCCGGAGAAACTTAGAAACATTTGAAATAATACCGATTCTACTCGTGCAGTCCTAAAGCATCGACTGAACACCGAACAGTGCAACGCCGCGAAAGGGCATAAAGAAGGCGCTGACCATGCGCCAGTGGAAAGAGCGGGCAGCGCCACACCTCTAGGAAAACAAAGGGTTGAGCGCCCCCTGTCTACGCTGACTTAACCAGCCACCTACCGTTGGTGGGGCACAGTTCGATCGCAGACCTCGAGAGCATCAGCACTGAATAATTGGAAGACGATACTTAGCTTGCGTTCTGTGAGTAGTAATAGAGTGTAAATATAATTGCATGTAGCAGGCACAGGAAGCACATCAAGTCATCCCATAACGAAAAGTTAATATCTCTTTAGTTTTTTGGAAATAAAGTGCCCTATTAATTTGGACGTGTTATGTACAGATCATTTTGGATTCCTGCCACCAGCCATCGCAAATTCTCTTCTTCCTTGTTTGTGTATGTGCTCACTCCCACAGCGTCTGACACAACACTATGACTCACCATGGAAGATAGATTGTGTAGAGAGACGGACCATTACTTACAGAAATCGTAAATTTACTGAAATCTTTTATTAATTTTCAATGTAGTACACTTTTTTTTTTTATTTTGAAGCCCACAGGGAGCGAGATACACAGATAGATTTTCTACAGCAGAGTGCCAATGAAACTAGCAAATTAAAAAGATAACGAGATAAAAATGTACTTTCTGGCAATGAGATTTTAATAGTCGTATTTAGGAATGGTTTGAAAGATGAGTTCAGAGGCTGGGATACTGTCTTGAACTGAGATTATCAAGAAAAACTAAGCAAGAAATGAACCCTGACATCCAAATTTTATCCAGTTTAAAACCTTCCTCTTTTCTGGTAAAATTATTACGGTGTTTATCAATCTCGATAGCCTCTCTATACTTCGCTCATAATAATGTGAGATTTTAGATATGAGACTCGTCCCGCTGAATTTTATTTCATGATTACCTTCCTGGTAAACATGTTCTGATACGGCCGATTTATCCGCGTGACCCAGGCGGCAATTCCTCTTATATTCAACAAGACGGATGTTAACACTTCTGTTTGTGTTACCGATATAAACCTGTCCACAACTACAAAGAATTTTATATACCCCCGGTGTAGCCAAAGAATGTCGTGCGTCTTTTGCCGATCTTAAATATTCTTTTGTTTTTCTCGTGGTGCACGTCTTTAATGAAGGCAAGACTGTAACTCTTACAACTACAGGAAGTCGCCAGGTTCTTTTAGCGCGCGGCAAAAACATATATTTCATGGGGACGACTGTCAGAGAATCTTAACAGCCTTATTTAAGTAATTGGACATGGGTTGCCTGGAAAGATTAAATCTCTCTGCAAATGAGGCACTGTGGTCCCATCTAGGTAGACGTTTCTTGCCGAAACATGGCCATGCTTACCGTGAGAGCGACTCCTCCCTAGTCTAAAATCTTCCTTTTTCAGAGAAGACAGATTCTGAGTAGCCGATTGGCTCCCCTCAGGATAAGCGAATCAGAGGCTTTCTCCCCAAGCATTGAAAACCCGGTGCTATGTCTGGATTGGCTACCAGGCCAGCAGAACAGTCAAGAAGGGAGATTCAATGAATGGTGGATAGTTCGATTGGTTTGTACAATGTGGAGGAGGGTTCATTTTGCTAATGCGGGTCCCATACCAAGCCTTGGTGGAAAGAGACTGTGATTGTTTGGTTTCTTGGTCTTCTAGCCTCCCCTGGGGGAGAACTTTAGATTCTTCGCCAGTAGGTGAGACCTGTGGTCTGCAACGTGTGGTGGTCTACGAGCCAGTGGCAGTTTCCAAGTGTACTGTCAGTAGAACTGCATATCATTTGAGACATATCGCATGTCATGGGGCGAACGTATTTGTCCTGAGTCGATCGTCTGCTGTCTGACATTTCCAGCACAAGCCGTCGTACATCTGAGACAAATTGGTTGCCTAGACCAACGAACGTGTACACCTCACACTGAAATCTGATAGTATTTCAGGGCTCTGGTAGGGAAGTTTCCCGTGTTCTAATAATCAGAACGCCAGTTTGCAAGTTTTTGTGGATGCATGAGAACATTGCAGCTGCTGCCGCGCTCTGCTCCACGCCCACAGCATGCCGTTTTCTGCTGCCACCTGAATCAAGGAGAAAGGATAAAGTATTGCTGCCCTGGCATAGCGTTTTTAATCGATATTTACAGCTCCCCCTTCTTCCTAAACCATAGTTTGTGATGTACGTGGTCGTAGTTGATCCATTTGAATAGTATTTGGCCTCACAGTGGACACAGGTAAACAAAGTCTGATTGCGTTGTAAAAGGGATTAATTCAGTTGAGAATTTGTATAGTTTTCACCCCAATGAATGTTTTGTCAATCAAGAACAATCCCTTTCCTGATATATGTTTGTAATTTTTTTTTTGTAGGATTTATCAGCTCGATGATGAATAAAAACTGGTCATTAGTTTTGTAAACTTAAATACGCCACTGTTGTCATTCATGCTCCTCCAAACATTCACTGTTTTTGTTTTATTGTCGCGATCAGTGGATACACCACCAATTCAAAAATGGTTCAAATGGCTCTGAGCACTGTGCGACTCAACTTCTGAGGTCATCAGTCGCCTAGAACTTAGAACTAATTAAATCTAACTAACCTAATGACATCACACACATCCATGCCCGAGGCAGGATTCGAACCTGCGACCGTAGCGGTCGCTCGGTTCCAGACTGTAGCGCCTAGAACCGCACTGCCACTCCAGCCACCACCAATTCAGAATACAAACGTACTAAGTTAGTTAATTTGATAATTAATTTCAGTTCTGACATTGAACGGCAGATACAGGCAGCAAAAGTGCCATGAGTAAATTCAATAATTTCGTACGTAAAAGTTAAGGGCATAGCTCACGATTTGAAGATTTTTGCAAAGATAATACTTTTCTTTATGTAAAGATAATAACATTTAGCATCACTATGACATATATTTATGATCAAA
Source organism: Schistocerca piceifrons (assembly GCF_021461385.2). Classification (NCBI taxonomy): domain Eukaryota; kingdom Metazoa; phylum Arthropoda; class Insecta; order Orthoptera; family Acrididae; genus Schistocerca; species Schistocerca piceifrons. The sequence continues at coordinate 674,455,465 of NC_060140.1, read as the reverse complement.
GCAAGCGACCCCTTGTAACATTAGTGCATCCGAAATGAGTTTCCTCAGAACAGTGGAAAGATTGAAAGACACTGAGGAGCAGTACCGATATAAGAAGAGGTCTGTATCTGTATTCTTAAAAAGGATATTGAAAATAGCGGAATAAAGTGGAATGAACACATAATACGAAAGACTGCCTCTCAAAAACTACAATCCATCGAGACGAAAAAGTCTAAGCAGAATAAGGAAACGATAGATTTCATAAAGACGTACACCTATTACGTGAAGATAGGACTAATACTGCATATAGTAAAATGTTCATTTTTTTCCTTTTGAATAATTTATTTTATAAACATTACAGTACATAGTGGGTTGCATTTTTAGAAAGTAACAGAGAGAAGAAACGGCGTCTCTCAGAATATTCATACTCGAAGTAAGTGCTGTATTAATCTAAAATCACGCCTTATTCCACCATATCCGTTTTCTGATTTTGATAACAATTTGAGACTATAACTTGTACCCTTGCGCGTCAACCCACTGCCAACACAATGATTTTCGTTGGTGCTATGGTCTGTGGTACTTTAATGTACACTTGAGAACATTACAGCACGAATCGTGAAGCACTAGCGACTATAACAGGTACGTGTGAGTCTGTAGTCAGAGAGCAGCAACAGGCTGTACTGTGTGATCACATAAATGACTGTCAGATAATCTGCACAGCGGCCCTTCTGCAGTCTTACTCAACCGTCGTTCTCTAGAAAAGAAATTTTCATTCTTTAATGGAGAATATAAGCAATTTGGTCTAGAATTTCGCTGATATTGCAACCTCTCTTGAAAATTGAGAAGCTACAGGAAAGAAAGGGTATAAGCAGCAGCTGACAGGCTCGCGTTATTGAGATCGAGAAAGCCCAGGGGATAGAAAAAAAAAACGAGTGGCCTGAATACGGATGACGACGATCACGGACGCCATGAAAAATGCAGGAGGCTGTGGTAGCCTATCTGACCCTTACACCCCTCCGGCCAAGTGGATCAATTTCTTGGCTACAACCCGAAAAGTATTCCTGGAAACGACAGCTCTTCCATTCCAGCTGCTATACGAATAGAATACGGTCGGACTACACCCCACTATTCTGCTGTCTTTAATTTTTGAATTCGTGGTTACACTACCTTTATACTGATTGATTACTTACATAGCTAAGAACGCATCTCATAATTAAAGATGCACCTTTGTTCACATTAATTCCTTACAAGTGAACAAAGTTTCTGTTTCTTCACACTCCTTACTTAGGAACCGGATTTAAGCTCTTATAGTATACTTTGTCTCTGTTTCTGTAGAACACTTTTTAAAACTCAGTGTGTTGGATATATTGCTACCAATCAGAGTTGTACGTATGTCAATACTAAAACGTACATCGGATTCATTTGAGGAATATATTTCTTGTATAATGATGAAAAATACATAAACACAGCAATTTTGGTCAGATCACAAGCTCTTACAGTCTTACGTCTCGAGATCTACGTCGCGAATAAATCCCGTAATTATTCGCATTATCTGACTGAGTTACACATCTGTCTCCTTCTTCTTCTTCTTCTTTTTCCTCTTAGTGTGAGCCTTGTTGATCCAGGTGCCCACAGTAGTAGAACATGATAGTGTTAGGGCGGTGAATCTTAAAGCATTAGCATTATCTCCCCATGAGGGAGATTTTGGAATACGTTGTTTCTCATTTTGACTTAGGAAGTACATCTGAAAGTTGCTGCTTATAAGAGTTCCATCCAGCGTTATTCGTAGCAAATTTCCTCGAGCATATATCTGGGGACTGGAACTTTCTTTGCGATGTGGTATACTTGCCTACTTTAAGTGGCCTAATACCGTTACATTTTGTTCAAATGGTTCAAATGGCTCTGAGTACTATGGGACTTAACTTCTGAGGTCATCAGTCCCCTAGAACTTAGAACTACTTAAGCCTCACTAACCCAAGGACATCACACACATCCATGCTGGAGGCAGCATTCGAACCTGCGACCGCAGAGGTCGCGTGGTTCCAGACCGTAGCGCCTAGAATTGCTCGGCCACTCCGGCTGGCTAAATTTTGTTCATTTCCTGTATGTTTGTGCTATATGCGTCTATAAGGTTTTTTTGTGTTATAATGATTAATTTCATAATATTTCAGTTTAAAATTGCGTAATTAAGTGATACCTGAACCACACCTAACTCATTTGATATTGTAATACATAATTTTGGTCCTAGGAAACAGCTTTACTTCCTAATTACATCAAAAAATAAATATTTTTGATACAACGTCCTCACCCTCGTACAGCGTCGCCTCATCGTATTCGGTGGAAGGTTCTCCTACTGACAGAAGAGGATAAATAGGAGCCCTGTCAAAACACAGCGCAACTTTTGGATTTGATTGTGACGAGTGCTAACGGTAATTATATTCTTCTATAACGTGATATGGTGTGTACTTCGTGGTTTCCATATTTATAGATTTGGGGCTTAGAACTTTTGGGTCAGAGCCAGATAGAATGCATGTATGTACTGCGGTAAATCTTCTGGGGGACTCAGATAAAATTAAAAGCATATGTGTCAGCATTACAAGACGAATACCACTGTTAAATGCAGAGGAGAGAGCAGATTGATGAAAAGACTACATTGAAGCCTCCACGAGGATAACGAACTGCCTTATGACATGATAGAAGAAGATACAGAAAATATAAGGTTGTCAGGATTAGAATCAGAATTTCACAGAGCTATGAAAGTTTGTGGTCAGGTAGGGCGGAGGGCTTAGGTAACACTCCTTAGCTATTTCAGAAATCACCTGCAGATGTCTGAACCAAAGACGTTTCAAGTTGTTTTGAAGACTAAATCAGTTTGCAGAAATACCGTCAGGATATCGCATAAATATCCACTCACGAGCCCGAAGATATTAATAGCAGGTGAGTGCAAGAACTATTGCACAATCAGCGTAACAGTGCATTCATGCATGTCCGAAGGAACAAGGACTGCGACGACTATAGCCATTATGAAATACATGAAATTTATTCGCAATTGGGAATATGAACAACCATCAGCTATACAATGGAATGACGACAATGAAAATTCGTGATTGACCGTGACTCGAAGCCAGATTTCCCACTTATCGCGAACGGCCGGCCTACCACTAGGCTATCCAAGCATGACTCACGACCAGACGAGCGGATGACGACATATGGAAGTGTGGGTCTGTCCTTGAGTCGGGATCTGATAGCCTAGTGGTAGGGCGGCCGTTCGCGATAAGTGGGAAATCTGGTTTCGAGTCACGGTCAAGCACGACTCACGACCAGACGAGCGGATGACGACATATGGAAGTGTGGGTCTGTCCTTGAGTCGGGATCTGATAGCCTAGTGGTAGGGCGGCCGTTCGCGATAAGTGGGAAATCTGGCTTCGAGTCCCGGTCCGGCACAAACTCTCACTGTCGTTACATTACACACATGATAGTTGTCCATATTAGAGAAGAAACTGTTCCGACGTTGCGCCTGATAATGGAGCAGAACTTGAGGAAAATCGAGAAACGTTTGTAGAATGAGTTGGCCTAGAAAAATTTTCGACAACGTAAAATAATGCAAAAAGGAAAATAGCTGTAACCTGTCGGAAAAGACAGGTAATTTACAATACTCTAGGAGAATCAAGAGGGGAAAAATGTAAATAGGCGACTAAGAATAAAGTTCTCTCATTAGATAATAAAAGCTATAGCACAAGGATGCAGTCTTTTGCCTCTGTAATTCAGTATGCACATCGAAGAAACAAAGACGGATATAAAATAGATACTAAGGAGTAGGATTAAATTTCAGGGTAAAAGGATATCAATAATAAGATTCGCAGTTGACATTGCTATTCTAAGTGAACGAAAGCATTACAGGATGACTTGAATGGATGAATATTCTAATGAACACATACAGTTGAAATGGCTCAAATGGCTCTAAGCACTATGGGACTTAACTGCTGTGGTCATCAGTCCCCTAGAACTTAGAACTACTTAAACCTAACTAACCTAAGGACATCACACACATCCATGCCCGAGGCAGGATTCGAACCTGCGACCGTAGCGGTCGCGCGGTTCCAGACTGTAGCGCCTAGAACCGCACGGACACTCCGGCCGGCCACATACAGTAGTTTGGCGGTAAACCGAAGAGATACGAAAGCAATGACACGTGTCAGAACTGAGGTTAAGGATAATCTTAACCTCAGGATCGTTGTGTATGTAGTAGACGAAGTGCAGGAATTTTGCTACTTTGAGAATCCTGAAGGGGTACCCGTGGTCTAGGGGTAGCGTCTTTGATCCATAATCAAAAACGTCTTCGGTCCGGGTTCGATCCCCGCCACTGCCGAAATTTTGATAAATAATCAGCATTGGCGGCCGAAGACTTCCGGCATAAGAAGTCAGCCTCATTCTGCCAACGGCCTTGTCAAAGAGGGCGGAGGAGCGGATAGAGGTTCAGGGCACTCTCTTGTCCTAGGGGTGGGAAATTGCCCCTTAAGGCGGAAGAATCAGCAATGATCAACGACATGAGGATGCAGAAGGCAATGGAAACCACTGCATTAAAGACACATAACGTGTATCCACAGGAATGTGGCCTGTAATTGAAGAAGTGTCATGATGATCTCTCCATTGGCAAAAGATTCCGGAATAGTCCCCCATTCGGATCTCCGGGAGGGGACTGCCAAGGGGGAGGTTACCATGAGAAAAAAAGATTGAATAATCTACGAAAGGATAACGTTCTACGAGTCGGGGCGTGGAATGTCAGAAGCTTGAACGTGGTAGGGAAACTAGAAAATCTGAAAAGGGAAATGCAAAGGCTCAATCTAGATATAGTAGGGATCAGTGAAGTGAAGTGGAAGGAAGACAAGGATTTCTGGTCAGATGAGTATCGGGTAATATCAACAGCAGCAGAAAATGGCATAACAGGTGTAGGATTCGTTATGAATAGGAAGGTAGGGCAGAGGGTGTGTTACTGTGAACAGTTCAGTGACTGGGTTGTTCTAATCAGAATCGACAGCAGACCAACACCGACAACGATAGTTCAGGTATACATGCCGACTTCGCAAGCTGAAGATGAACGGATAGAGAAAGTGTATGAGGATATTGAAAGGGTACTGCAGTATGTAAAGGGGGTCGAAAATCTAATAGTCATGGGCGACTGGAATACAGTTGTTGGGGAAGGAGTAGAAGAAAAGGTTACAGGAGAATATGGACTTGGGACAAGGAATGAAAGAGGAGAAAGACTAATTGAGTTCTGTAACAAGTTTCAGCTATTAATAGCGAATACCCTGTTCAAGAATCACAAGAGGCGGAGGTTCACTTGGAAAAGGCCGGGAGATACGGAAAGATTTCAATTAAATTGCATCATGGTCAGACAGAGATTCCGAAATCAGATACTGGATTGTAAGGCGTACCCAGGAGCAGATATAGACTCAGATCACAATATAGTAGTGATGAAGAGTAGGCTAAAGTTCAAGACTTTAGTCAGGAAGAATCAATACGCAAAGAAGTGGGATACGGAAGTACTAAGGAATGACGAGATACGTTTGAAGTTCTCTAACGCTATAGATACAGCAATAAGGAATAGCGCAGTAGGCAGTACAGTTGAAGAGGAATGGACATCTCTAAAAAGGGCCATCACAGAAGTTGGGAAGGAAAACATAGGTACAAAGAAGGTAGCTGCGAAGAAACCATGGGTAACAGAAGAAATACTTCAGTTGATTGATGAAAGGAGGAAGTACAAACATGTTCCGGGAAAATCAGGAATACAGAAATACTTGTCGCTGAGGAATGAAATAAATAGGAAGTGCAGGGAAGCTAAGACGAAATGGCTGCAGGAAAAATGCGAAGACATCGAAAAAGGTATGATTGTCGGGAGGACAGACTCAGCATACAGGAAAGTCAAAACAACCTTTGGTGACATTAAAAGCAACGGTGGTAACGTTAAGAGTGCAACGGGATTTCCACTGTTAAATGCAGAGGAGAGAGCAGATAGGTGGAAAGAATACGTTGAAAGCCTCTATGATGGTGAAGATTTCTCTGATGTGGTAGAAGAAGAAACAGGATTCGATTTAGAAGAGATAGGGGATACAGTATTAGAATCGGAATTTAAAAGAGCTTTGGAGGACTTATGGTCAAATAGAGCAGAAGGGATGGATAACATTCCATCAGAATTTCTAAAATAATTGGGGAAAGTGGCAACAAAACGACTATTCACGTTGGTGTGTAGAATATGTGAGTCTGGCGACATACCATCTGACTTTTGGAAAAGCATCATCTACACAATTCCGAAGACGGCAAGAGCTGACAAGTGCGAGAATTAACGCACAATCAGCTTAACAGCTCATGCATCGAAGCTGCTTACAAGAATAATATACAGAAGAATGGAAAATAAAATTGAGAATGCGCTAGGTGACGATCAGTTTGGCTTTAGGAAAAGTAAAGGGACGAGAGAGGCAATTCTGACATTACGGCTAATAATGGAAGCAAGGCTGAAGAAACATCAAGACACTTTCATAGGATTTGTCGACCTGGAAAAAGCGTTCGACAATATAAAATGGTGCAAGCTGTTCCAGATTCTGGAAAAAGTAGGGGTAAGCTATAGGGAGAGACGGGTCATATACAATATGTACAACAACCAAGAGGGAATAATAAGAGTGGACGATCAAGAACGAAGTGCTCGTATTAAGAAGGGTGTAAGACAAGGCTGTAGCCTTTCGCCCCTACTCTTCAATCTGTACATCGAGGAAGCAATGATGGAAATAAAAGAAAGGTTCAGGAGTGGAATTACAATACAAGGTGAAAGGATATCAATGATACGATTCGCTGATGACATTGCTAACGTGAGTGAAAGTGAAGAAGAATTAAATGATCTGCTGAACGGAATGAACAGTCTAATGAGTACACAGTATGGTTTGAGAGTAAATCGGAGAAAGACGAAGGTAATGAGAAGTAGTAGAAATGAGAACAGCGAGAAACTTAACATCAGGATTGATGGTCACGAAGTCAATGAAGTTAAGGAATTCTGCTACCTAGGTAGTAAAATAACCAATGACGGACGGAGCAAGGAGGACATCAAAAGCAGACTCGCTATGGCAAAGAAGGCATTTCTGGCCAAGAGAAGTCTACTAATATCAAATACCGGCCTTAATTTGAGGAAGAATTTTCTGAGGATGTACGTCTGGAGTACAGCATTGTATGGTAGTGAAACATGGACTGTGGGAAAACCGGAACAGAAGAGAATCGAAGCATTTGAGATGTGGTGCTATAGACGAATGTTGAAAATTAGGTGGACTGATAAGGTAAGGAATGAGGAGGTTCTGCGCAGAATCGGAGAGGAAAGGAATATGTGGAAAACACTGATAAGGAGAAGGGACAGGATGATAGGACATGTGTTAAGACATGAGGGAATGACTTCCATGGTACTAGAGGGAGCTGTAGAGGGCAAAAACTGTAGAGGAAGACAGAGATTGGAATACGTCAAGCAAATAATTGAAGACGTAGATTGCGGAGGATACAAAAAGCAAACTAGCACAGGCAAAGAGGGTGTTTCTGGACAACAGAAATCCTCTAGTATCGAACATCCGACTTAATATGGGGAAAAAATTTCTTAGAACACACTTTTGGAGCGCAGCATTCTATGGATGAGAGTCGTTTACTGTGGAAAAACGGGAAAAGATGAAAACTGAAGCGTTCGATATGTGACGCTATTCAGGAATTATAAGACATGAGGAGCCTCTCCACAGACTCTACGAGGAGGGGAGCTTGTGTAAAATGTCGACAAGAGGAAGAGACAGAGGATTACAGGATGTGTGACTGCGCATTGCATGTTTCTGTGTCCACCTTTAAAAACAGTCACGTGCAAAATGTGGACGCGGCGGTCGACTGGTAACTGCTGTACGATCCACAGAGTTTCAGTGTATGTGTAGAGAAGAGCCTGTGCTATTCTTTGCTGGTTTAGTGACTGTGATGATTGTTAAGGACAAATGAAGAAATGAGATTAGTCTTTTAAGTAATTCATGTGTTTGACTTGATAGAAACAAGATATGTTCATAAATTATGTTGTTGTTAAACCAACGCTGTTGCAAATGTATGTAATCGAGTGTAATGCAAGACGAATCGGTTGACTTGTAAACTTTCGAATATTTATGTGAGAAATGGTGAATTTGTGCTTTGTGGAAGTTGAAATATATCAAGACTAAACTAAAGGGATTCTGCGAGTACCCACTTATTTCATGAGTAGAGAGAGAGAGAGAGAGAGAGAGAGAGAGAGTCTGATAAATTCCATTAACCAGCAGTATTCTTCGGAGAACAAATTTTTGGAGATCGACGTAGACGGCAATCCAGAGAAGAAGATCGGCAAGTAAGTCAACTGAGGTGAGAGAGGTGTGAATTTTGCAATCCAGCTTCACATCGATTCTTGTCGTCTAAAGCGTTAGACAGTGTTTCTCTAATAGTTTGTGTAGCAGTCTGACTCTACTGACCTCGTTACAGGTGCTCGTGTATTATTTGTTAAACTGATGAAATGCTGTTGTTTCCAGTGTGTAACCTAGGCCTGTTGCAGGTTAATGAAACCAGTGTTTAAGTCTTATGTGTATGTGGGCATAGTCTGTGCCAATGAACTCCATGTAAGGTTGCTTCTGTAAAAGGGAAACATGCCATGTACATATTATATCCTTCTCTTGCTGCTGAATTACTGGACAGGATGATGTCAGTGGTTGACGCATGCTGCAAGAGGAGGGAAACATTATTTCTTATTAATTATAGATTTCTGTATATCTGTAAATGATGCTGAAAAAGGAGTTCAGCTGCTGAGTTCTATCCTGGATCGAAAGACTAGAGAATACCATGATTATGGCGTTTTTAATGAAGCGGATAGATTAAGATGATTGTATTATGGTTTTCTAAAACTAATGATTTTGGATTTTGGATTTGTTGTTTTTAATAACATCCTGTTACGGCTTTGATTATCAGAAACTAAATATTTTGCTCTAGCATTCGGCTCCACGAGTAATTAGTTTGCGACCAACTGTCTGCTGCCATTACACTACTTGTCAATAAATCATTTTTTGGGTAATTCATAATATTTGAACGTAGTTCACATTCAAAAATCATACTGCAAATCGATGTTACGGACATGGGTCCGTAATTCAGCAGATTACTCATATTCCGTTTATTTAATACTGATGTGAGCTGTGCAGATTCCCAGAATTTGATCTTTGATCAAGTGAGCTGTTGTATGTGATTGCGTCTAAACAATGATTTTCATGGTACTTGAGGGAGCTGTAGAGGATAAAAAGCGTGGTGGATGTAATGAACTGAAATGTATCCAACAAATGAGATTTTGGAATCAGGTGCTATGTGAGATGCCGTGGTTAGCACAGGTGAGGAATTCTTGGAGGGTCTTGTCAATTCAGTCAGAAGACTGACGACAAAATTAAAAAAGTTGGTGAACAAATAAAAAATAAATACTTTAAAACAGATGTCACTGATAAAATGTAATTTTCGACCCAGTTGTTTTCTCGTAGAAAAAACAGGCGAGGCTCCATGTGCCACAAAATGTTGTTTAGTTTACGAAACCAGAAAGTTCCACTGCTAATATGGTAGTGAATCACGGACGGTGGGAGAAACGGAACAGAGGAGAATGGAAGGGTCTGAGATGTGGTGCTACAAAATAATGTTGAAAATTATGTGGACTGGTAAGGTAAAGAATGAAGAGGTCCTCCGGAGGATCGACGAAATAAGGAACATTTTGGAGAATACTGACAAGAATAAGAGGCAGGATGAGAGGACATGTATTATGACATTAGCCAATTAGCTGCATGGTACTAGAGGGAACTGCAGAGCGTGTATTGAGGACTTACGGTAAAAGTGCTAAGATGTCAGCGGGGACAGGAATTCGTGACTTACTGCATAAAACAAGCCAAGAGACCGATGACTCGGAGCTAGAAATGTGAGGAGACTGGAAGCGATACATTTAGCTGAGCAAGTACCATTTTCGTTATGTTATCGGACGCTGATATTTAATCGTCTGATATGCTAATGGCGAGATGCTATACTCGATTACTTGTTCCATCGTTGTTATGTAGGCTGTGATAATGCAACGGTGTGCCACAGTTACCCGTTTGTCGTGGAGAAAGCGTGACCTGCACGCGACGACCTATTGCCCAGCTATACTGAGACTTCACTAGTCTCAAAACCCTCCATTTAACCGCCAGACCTGCTCCTCCTTTTGCTGTCTTAATAGAGTAATATGTCTCTTCGATTGGCTTTCTGTATGCTAAATCAGTTTCTGATGACCATGATTTCTACTGATTCCTCTGATTTTCTCCTGCAGTCTTTTTGCCTTGTCTCTGCGTTTCGTGTCTAATGCTGTGTTCTTTCTTGTCTATTGCTGAATATTTTGGTACTTTTTATTTTCTTCAAGCAGTTGATGTATTTCTTCTGTTACCCAATGTTTATTTGCAATTCCTCTCCTTTTTTCTACGTTTGTCTGTCCAATTTCTGTGCTTTTCCCTTGAAGAGATATCGATTTCTCTTCAGTTGAACTGCCTACTGGTGTATTGATTAGTCACTTCTACACTCTCTTGAAACGCACTTCATCATTCCTCATTAGGTCAATATCTACTTCTTTTCGCACTGTTCTTCCGGATGATTCTCGTGAACCTCAGCATGCTTTTCAGTATTATCAAATTGTAATTAAATTCCGTATCTCCTCATGAGAACGCCTTAATATATTCCATTTTTGATTCACTGTCTGCCCGTGGTTTAATTGAACTGGAATCTTTCCTCCAGGTCTTTTCCAGGAATATCTCCTCGTCTTGTGATTTATGAACAGTCTATTCGCAGTTACTAACTTATATTTAATATAAAACTCTATTAGACTTTCTCATCTCTCATTCTTAAGGCCGGGTCTATGTTGTTACCTAATTCTGTTATCTAACCCTTCCACTAATACGGATTTCCAGTCACTAGCGATTAGTAGTTTTGTATCTCTGTTTACGTGCTAAATTACTCATTTAATATTGTCAAATATTTTCTCTCGGTATGTACACCTGTGATACATTTTTTTGACGTTTGTTTACTTTCGATCCTTATCAGACTAATCCTATTGCAGAGCTTTACTCAGTCACCCATTCTCTGCCGTACCTTCATATTCTTGACGAATTCTACAGTCGTTATACCATTTTCTGCTGCTGTTGATATGATCCTATATCCATAATCGTTATCTTCTTCCATTTCAATTTACTTACCGCACTATATCTAAATTAAACTGTTTTATTTCGCTTTTCAGATTGTCTGGCTTCCGCACCACATTCTTCTTTCTGTCTTCTGGCAGTCTATGCTCTGAATTCTAGAAAATTATCCTTTCGTTGCATTTTCAATCATTTTCTCGTCGACACATCCTCTTAAGGAGTCTCTCTAGTAGGTTCCGATAGGAGGATACTCACCATGCAAGAGTCCTCATGACCTCCACGATGACACAGCAGACTTAAATACCCTCTCTGGTAACATTTGTGATGAGTCCCCGTTCACACACACACACACACACACACACACACACACACACACACACACAAGAATAAAATCAAATCACTCCCCTGCAAACTACAAGCTCCACCAGTGATACAACGTAAGCATATAACTAGCAGCATCCCTCTCCAAGAAGGTATCTGAGTTGTCATAATATATCTACAAGTAATCGACTTTTTTAAGTTTCTGTCACTGTCGATCAAACCTTCAAGGAACTGACGAGTTCTACTCTATAATCAGAACCCGAGTTGTAATCGGATATCTATACAACATTTCACACGAATCAAAATCCTTGATCAACCAGACATCTTATTCTTGCCTATACTTTCTGCGCCTACATTCCGTACCACACCAGTTCTTCTCATCCTATGTTATTGTCTCCAATCTCAATACAAGTAGTAGCTTCCAAGATAAAATCGACAAGTGACACTACTTTTCGTTACGTTTTCTCAACTGACCAACACCTTCTTCTTTGCCACATATGTCCTCAGTTTAAAATTACTGCTGTTGTCGTAATTGCATATAATACTCCCTGAAAGACATAAATGCAATATATTCCTTTCTGATTGAAAGATATCATGAAAGAAACCTGCTCTGGAGACCCGCTATCAGTCCTCACAAAAATTCCAATTCAATACACCCAACTTCACAACACGTCTACGAAAGCGATCCTGAAGTACTCGTGAGTATATCTACAGTATATCTATATCATATGGGAGACAATATGTCTCTTTCCAAACTCAAAATATAATCAACGATGTTTTCTTCCAAAGAAAAACCTCTACTGGAGGTGCTAGTATACACAGACCCAATCGTCCCTGATACCTCAACTGACAGCAGAAATCCGCCCCATGAGCTCTTGAAAGACTTAGGAAATAATTTCTACCACTATAACTCATTCTGACGCATGATCAGGACACACTGACGTAACGCCAGCAACCGAAGATACGAGTTCTTAAGTCTACTCAATTCGAAAACATTCTTATACGGTTGATAAACAGCACCAACATTAAAACAACACTGGTCATGAATGCAAGTCGACATTGTTACGTTTCCCGAGACTACAAGCCTTCAGCGCAAATATCACTATGCACTCTTCTATAAACACTAAATACTAGTTAACAACGTACAATGCTGGCCATTAAAATTCAAAACAATGAAGGTGACATTCAACGAACGTCGAAATGGCATGAAGTGTACTATACGCTTGGAAACGCAAGTGATAGACTTTCTAACACATACGCACGAAGTACGTTGAGGCCACGCAGTACAAATTTTGTGTGGAAGGAAAGATTACACAAACCACTTTTCATCCAGAAATCTCAACTGAGAATAATTTGTGAGAAGCTCATATTATGTCCCATGTAAGGAGGTTCAGGTCGCAGGATGGCCTCACTCAACATCATGCAGGAGCCCAGCGGCCCCACGACACTGGAGTCAGAGAGAGAGGGTGGGCATGGTGTTCGCTGTGTCATGTAGAATCGTACAGCCAAGCCACGCAATGTTAGTTGAAACAAACAAACACCGTTAGAGCAAGCCTTGAACGTCCAACGGTACCGACCAGCCGCCATGTCATCCTCAGCTCACGGAGGGGGGCACGTGGTCACCACACCGCTCTCCCGGGCGTTGCCAGTCATCGTGACTGGTGCCACTACTTCACGATCAAGTAGCCCCTCAATGACCTCAGGAGCAGCACAATCACCACTTTTGTCACTGCTTCCCGTGATGAGGCAGCAGACAAAGTGGCGCACCCACAGTGGTAAACCCAACGTTTTACTGGACACAGGAGCGACACCAGTTTCTCCGTTCAGAAGAGACCTTGATCTGTGACAGCAACATGATGGAGCTACACACCTTTGGAGGCTCCTTGGAGAATTAATGTCTCCAAACTGCATTAGTCAACATTACACGGACTCAGCACCTGGAACGCCAATGGGTGGACAATATGATGACCTCTAAGTGTCACAGTGCATAATTTGGATACCATAGATTACACGGCTAAAGTGTTTACGACTGTGGCTCTGTTCCATCTTCGAAGGACTTATCTTTCAACAAGATAAAGTAAAACCACATTTTTCTCCTGCGGTACTGATGAATTTCGAAACTGAAGGTGCTCGCGTTTTGCCCCGCCTAGCACGTTTTCCAGACCTTTCGGCCATTAAAACATGTGATTACGCATTCGAAGAGACTGGGACGCCAACACCCACTGGCCATCATTATGCTTGATGAGCTGTGGAGTGGAATTATGTAACTATAAGTATCATCCAAGTTCGGTTCCACTAAGTATCCAACCAGCTTACAGACATTGTTGTTGGGAGACGTGCCAGCCACGTGCACAAAATTTCACATCCTGTATCCCCTAATACAGTCATGTGGTCGTCATACTGTACTGTAAAGGCACAATAACTAACATTACATTATTTGTCCTTTCTAGAGTCGTAATTTTAATAGTCAGCCGAATTATTTATATCCTATCTCCAGGATGCATTCCCTATTACTGGGAACTTCCATTTCTATGAACCTATTACTGTCCCTTACGCAGCAGAGCACTGTGCACATTTCCTGGTCCTCTTGGTCACACTTCCAATATTTATGCTACACAACACAAACAGATTCAGATACAACAGTCGTTACTGGGATATAGACACTTTTTTTGCAAAGAAACATGACACCCTTTAGACTGCACTCTGTCTGCAGTACGATCTTTGATTATATCCTCTCGAAACACATCCAGTAAATCACATATGACAGATCTCATCAACGAGTGTCATTTCAGTCCCAGCTTCTGTATGAGGTTTCAGGATGTAAAGAAACATGAATGGTACAACAATTATGTTACGTTACCATAGAATTCGAATCAACATTCCACATAACATGTGTGCAATTTTTATTGATTCTGTATATACTGCTAGTCATAGAGGCAACTTTCCTCTGTGTTGGTATTCCAGCTGCTACAGGGTTTATTTCTCGTTTGTTATTTTTCTTTTGATACTGTACTTGTGAAGTTTCGGCTGCGTTTACGTATTGGTTGAATGGTTCAAATGGCTCTGAGCACTATGGGACTCAACTGCGGAGGTCATTAGTCCCCTAGAACTTAGAACTAGTTAAACCTAACTAACCTAAGGACATCACACACATCCATGCCCGAGGCAGGATTCGAACCTGCGACCGTAGCGGTCTCGCGGTTCCAGACTGCAGCGCCAGAACCGCGCGGCCACTTCGGCCGGCGTTTACGTATTTGACATTTATGAAATGTGCAGTGTGGTATGATATAAATTCAGTTGATCGTGCCTATTGTGTTACCATTATCGAGACTTTGTTGAAAACGAGCGTTATTGGAAGTCATTCCTTTGGCTACATGGGTCTATTACTCCAGCATGACAGCTCTTGCGCATTCTAGTCGTCAGATGACAACATGTAAACCTATTCCAGTTATATGAATGCATCATGTCTGTTCTTTCGTGCATCTCCGAAAGAACAGAGATGGAGAAGAGCCACCGTGGTACAACAGCCGAGTTAGAAAACTGCTGCGGAAGCAAAGCGAACTTCACAGCAAACATAAACATAGCCAAAGCCTTGCAGACAAACAAAAATTACGTGAAGCGAAATGTAGTGTGAGGAGGGCTATGCGAGAGGCGTTCAATGAATTCGAAAGTAAAGTTCTATGTACTGACTTGGCAGAAAATGGTAAAAATTTTTGCTCTTATGTCAAAGCGGTAGGTGGATCAAAACAAAATGTCCAGACACTCTGCGACCAAAATGGT